>NC_041353.1:7939489-7964489 GCF_004354835.1 Perca flavescens
TGCTCCTCCCTGACACCATCGGTCCACCCTCTCCTACATGTTTCCTTCTTGCCTGGTTCAGGACAGTGAAACACACACACACACACACACACACACACACACACACACACACACACACACACACACACACACACACACAAACACACACACACTATTTCTGAAAGGATACCAGCACTGGCACCTATAAGGATGCTAGAAAGCCAGAGACCAGAGAGAGAGATGCCTGCGGGGCAAACCGACATGACCACGCTGCTTGTAACCATACATTCCTGCTTCCTCTACTGAGTTACGGAGAGAGAGGCAGGATGGGGATTTTAGCCTGGTTGATGTGGTTGAAAAAGGATGAAAACCAACACAGGGTTTAACAATACACTTTCCCTCTCTGCGGTGCTATCCGTGACACAGAGGGGAAAATATCGAACTTGCACGGACTGACTTAATGAGCCTTTCATCCTTTAACTTAATTTGATGTGGGAGGCTGAGTAATCGGGATGGATTCAACACACATCCTTTCGCTTTCATAAAAAAAAAAAAACAGTCAATTATGTTGGTTGAAATTCTCTGCTGAAGTGGAAAATCAACTACAATGTTAGACGCTGATGAAAGATGTTACGGTTCTAGCCTGCTTTTTTCACTTCCTGTGTTCATCGGGTGGGACCGTCTAACCCAATGTACTGCAAATTCCCACTCTTCATCATTTCCCGCTGGTTAGCTCTTCCAGTCATTTCGTCTTGTGTCCTTCTTTTCCTATTAACAAGGCTGATTGACCCTGACAACTCATTCAGGCTGACGCAGTGAGACTAAAGCACAGACCCCCCCCCTTTCCCATCAGTGATGAACATGGAGGGGAAAGACAACCAGCTCATCAAACTCTATCTCTTTGTCACTTAGCCCAACACTGCTGAACAGACTCTTTTCCCTGCCATCCATTCTTCATATTGACAGTGGGCCTGTCATCCTTAACAAGGCTGATTCATGTTCGGTAAATTCTATTGACATAGACTTAGAGTATAGGATCAGGTTTGGAGGTGCACTTACAGTGGGGATTTTTACCATATACACAAGATTAGTATGTCCATCTTATCAGGATCTGTGTCAACCCACCAGACTGAGTAATGAGCTCTATTGCATATGTGTGTGGAGAAAGGAATCATATCACAGATTACCAAAGGCTCGGACTTGTAAGAAAGGTCATCTGTAATAATGAAATGTCACTGAGGTGTGTGTGTGTGTGTGTGTGTGTGTGTGTGCGTGTGTGAGATCCAAATGAACATGGGGAGGGTTGGACTTTCAGTTCAACCTGTGTGTTATGGCTCTTTTAACTTAAGCGTAGTTAACACTGATGGATGACATACAGGAAAGAGAAACGAGTGCAGTCAAAATGAATAAGAATAAGATTATATAGCAAGGAGTGAAAAAAACGTGAAGATTTAAAGTGGAGGAAAACTGTTCCCATTAAAGGACTATACCAATTTGCTTTTTGTATCCCTTTACTACAAAGCATATAGTATTTTCTAAGGCAAGGATGCATTTTTTCTCTTTCAGATGGCTACTGGATTCATATTGTGTCATTATGTTACAAAAGTCTGAGACCTCCAAACTGCTTGAGATTGGTATTCCATCACAATGAGTCTATTTTCTCAAAGTTATTTTACCATTTTGTGGTCATTTTTGTGGTTGAAAGTGCTGATTATTTTTGTTGCATTCATGTGGTGTCGAAATAATCAGAAAAATTAGTTCCTGGCTGGGAAAATTCACATTAACACCCCCTCAAGTCAGAAAAACAACTCAAAAAGTCTGTGAAAATACATCATATTACTCAGAAACATGACGGACAAAATGAAATGTTGGGTTGATGGTAAGAAACCTTTTTATGAATTCACATATGCATATCCATTTTTGCTTAAATTGTAATTTGTAATATGGTATTGCTGTCACATTGAGTAACCTAGATTATTTAGAAAATGTATTTATAAGCATTAACACCAATAACAAGTCAGGTAAAGCAATATTTCAGTGATGTTAGGGAATGCACTGGTGTAGTCTGTGAAGAAATCACTAATGCAAAGCTTCAAACTGTGTCAGCATACTTAGTTAGAAAAATGAAAATTACTGAAGAATACCGGAAACAGCTATCAATATGCTGAGCAATAAAATACAACACACTTCTTCTTTGTAGTGTTCATGTTGTTTTCACATTACGACATTAAGCTCATGAACCGAAGTCAGAAAAACAACTTCCCAACTCGCAAAATAGGACCATTAGGGACATATGAATGCACAGTTTTTTCCAGGGTGGTGCCCTCCCTGGTGGGAAGCTCCAAGGAGATTTAAAATTTAAAAAAAATCTAACCTAAAAGACAAACAATATGCAACAATTGAAGTATTAAACATCATAATGTGTATCTGACAGCTTTCTCAGCACAAATAAATGTTGCCGTTTGACAATAGATTTCCCACAACTTGAAGTGGGCCATGTGTGAGAAAACCAGATAATCTGGTATAAGTATACCCTGTGGATGCGAATGTCTTCTTTAATTGTTTCCGGTACAAACAGCCCATCAGAGGACACAGCTGTTGAGAACTCTGATATTCCACCGCAACAATTACTTAAATGCTCTGTGTAATAACAATAATAATATACAGTATGCAATGGCCAGCAATTACAACCTGCCCTCCAGCTGGCTCAGCACCACAGAGAGAAGCCGTCAGCCTCTCTGCAGCCCAGTCATCCCAGAGCATCTCTGATGGTTTCCCTGGTGACTGTGTTTAGGCAGCTCTTTGTGGGTGAAGTGGTCTGCATCTTCGCCTCTTGGAAAAGGGCATTTTCTACTGCTGCTGAGGCCCTCTTCAGAGGTTTTTGAGAATCATTATCATTGAAATCCAGCGACTGGCACTGTGATCACTCAGCCGGTTGCCAGACGTGCAGTTGGTGTCATGGTGTGCCAGGCCTCCACCGAGAGGGCCAGAGCAGAGCTGGGCCCCGTGAGAGGAGAAGACTAGTGCTTTCTTCCTTTCTGTCACTTTGTGTGATGTCGGGATTTTTACACAATGCTCTGTCAGAAGCCATTTCTCCTAAATTGGCGTCATTGCCAGTTTTGGCGACCTTTTTATTAATATAACAAGGCCCTGGCTGTAAACAAAGCTTATAATGAGTTTTTATAAGAAATATGCTGAAAAGACTATAGAATAAATATCTAAGTGACAAACAGAAGGTTACAGAATATGTTATGGCTTAGAAAGTGACTTTGGTAAAGCAGAGATGTCAGCAGCTCACTGAGTCATGGATACAGATATACTCCAAAATATATTGTGGTTATTTGGTGCTCTAAATCAGCAAAATCATATTTAATTTCCCTTTTATTTGCAACACAACACTCTGATTAGGTCTGCTAACTGTCTGCTTCCATTCCAGGACAAATTACATGTGGACGTTGTTTACAATTAACTTGCAACACAGATGCCGTCGTGGCATCTGTCTCTCTGCTCTCAGCCCTGTTTGCTTAACAAATTCATGTCACTGGGCGATGCTACAGTAAATCACAACAGACAGGACACTAAATATACAAGATCTGCCTATCAGCCTGTGTAGTGGTGTCATGTAGAGTGAATGCTCTTGTTTGTTTGTACCCCGTCCTCCTGATGAATGGTGTTAAGATGATGGATCAGTGGGTGGCTGTTTGCCTGCTTGTAAATAAAAGCATTCAAAGCAAGAGGAGAAACTCTCCTCCTTATGATTCATACTTTATTCCATCCTTGTAAAATGTAATTAAAACCAATCTCTTACAGTGATTTCGTTAATTAGAATTCAGTGTAACGAGCTTATCAAACCTTCAAGTTAATGAAATGCTCATAATGTTTTCTGGGCTCGTGATCATTGAAATGTAATGTGTGAATTTTTTAGGCAGTCAAAAATTCAATGTAGCGGTTCAGCGCCAGCGTATTAATGGCGGTAGTTTTCATTATGCTGCAGTCATTTTTGATGGATGTAACACAACAGTAACTTAAAGGTACACTTACACAGATTTTGTTGTTTTATAGCCATAATTCTTCTCAAAATGATTGTTCTGCTGAGTTTCAAAGCATCAGTAGTGACCTACAGTAGGAGCACGTTTTGGCACCACTGTATACTTGAACACAATCAGGGAGTTATCTTTCCCCTACAGTACAGCCAAGTCATTGAACCACTGGGCTATATTAACATCTTTTAGCATAGCAATAGCAGCCGGTTGCACCAGCTAATCACAAATTTAAGTGTAAAGTCAATGTTAAATTCTACAATACTAAATGCAACTTTATTACTACTTTAAACTAAATTTTGCAACAAGGCGGAAATTCACTTGACTTTCAAGGACTACAAAACAAAGCATTTTTTACAATATGCTGCCAATGTAAATTAACAGGGAAGATTTTCCACAGGCTCTTGAAACATTAGTGTCTCCCATCTTCATCTTTCATTCCAACATGATGAACAATCATACTATGTTCAGGCTAAGCTATGCCAACAACAACAACAACCTGCTGTTGTCTAGTATTTCCCTCTATATTATGTTGAATAATTTCTTCACAAAAAGGCATGGTTCCACTTTTCTGAAAAAAAAAATGGTCTTGACAACACAGCAGCCTCGACTAAACAGGTAAAATAGCAACAACAACTGAATGAGTTCAATGAATGATAGGAAGAGCACTACAACAATGACAAGTGCTAGCCCAAGAAAGGTCATTGTAGAAAATTAAAATAAACAAATAGTCTCACAGAACAAAAAAGAATGAAAATACATGAGTCATGCTGATGTTCACCCTTTTCTTGACAGTGACTCACCTCTCTGATGGCTGTGCAGAACTCACTCTGAAGGACCTTCTTCAGAGACTGGAGCTTGTGACCAGGCACGTCACCTGACTCCTGCAGTTTCTCCAGCAGCTCGATAGCCCTGGCAACATCTGGCAGAAAGACGGACAGAGAAAGGGTGTGAATGTATGTTTGCGGGCACTCATGCCAAGGGCACAGAGGGCACAGAGTAATGCCTTATTCAATTGCATTACTGTAACAGCACAGCCACAAGAAAGGCGCTGGAGTGAATCAATGGATGGGATAATGGAAATAGACTAGTCAAGGCCAGCTGAGGCAAGAAATATTGCAATCCCATCCATGGATCGTTTGCATTGGCTTAGCTACTGTATATGCATGAGAATGGAGAGAGGGAATAAGTCAGGCACTCATTTGTTCAGAAGTAACACTTACTGGTAAGAGTAGGCACCCGACGGGCATTACAAAACATTTACACTAAACCTAAGCCTTAATTTAGAGCTTGTGACTCTGGGGTCTACTGAGCTCTCCTCCCCTAATTAGCTTGAGCTCAATGATTCTGCCAGTTTGGTTGATTCATTTCTTGCCCTCTGAAACTGGCAGACCAAACAGAGATACTTAATGGAAGGAGTAGGAAGTGATTTGGTACTCAATCACTGGACTGTTGGGTCAATAACATGTTTTATTCAGCTTGTGTGTCCAGAGACCTCCGACCACACAAACAGAGATGATTGGTGCAGTTTTACAGTGGAGCTTACTTGCATTCTAGTTTCACACCAAAAATATATTGGTGTTGCATATACCCCATGAAACAGCAAGCCACACCATAATCTCTTGAAAAGTAGAACCGTGTCTCTGTGTCCCAACCGGCAGCGGTAGATGGCCGCCCACCAAGAGTCAGGGTCTTTCTGCCTGTAAAAAGGAAGTTTTTCCTTGCCACTGTCGCACCAAATGCCTGCTAGTGGGAAATTGTTGGGTCTTTGTAAATTATAGAGTGTGGTCTACACCTACTCTATCTGTAAAGTGTCCTGGGATAACTCCTGATGGGATTTGACATCAATCAATTACCTAGTCTATAAAATAGAAAATCGTGACAAAGCCAATCACAAGTTCTCAGACACATTGGGGAATCAGGTGATACATCTCTGTGGGTTTGTAACTAAGAGCAACCCCTTTCACATTACACATAGTCATTTCATCCATCGTTAATTTAAAAATATTGATTAGAGCAGCTTTAAAAAGTGAGATGTCCATGTCTTTTTTGGAGTATAAAGCAGTTTGAGGTGCTATATAAATTATGCGAAAGTATCAAAACGTTCCATCCATAAAGAAATGCCGTCAAGACTTCTGTACAATTGTAGAGGAGATGCAGAAGACCCGGAAACGCTGACCAATTAGAGTGACTGGGCTTTTTCAGGAGGGGGGCTTAAAGAGACAGAGCGTTTCAGACAGAGGGGGAATATATTTAGACTGGCATATCTAGACAGAAAGTATGAGAAGAAAAAAAACAGCACGTAAACATGTTCTCGTCGAAACCCAAAAATAGCAGTATGAAACTAATAATGAGAACAATACGTCCCTTTTAAACACTCACAAAGTTTGTTTTCAGAATTTATATGTATTTTATTTAGATTCATTTCGCAGTTCATTTAGTTATTTTCCAACAGCAAACATAACGCCAACACTTTATTTGACAGAAAGCTAGGCTGTTTGTTTAGATTCATGTCACTCCACCAAGCAACAACAGCATCTTTTTTTAAGACTTTCCACAGCTCCAGCCATGTTTGGGTAATAGGGATTGATCAATTATCACACACACATTCTTTAGATTACTCTACATGTGTTATGCATCAGCCACAAATGCTTGTGCATCAAATGTATGCAGGGATAAAGGGATAAGCAGTCTTTATTGTCTACAGTAAAGGAGAGTATATACCAATATGAAACCAGGTGTCATCATAACAAGCAGTACACTGTCATCTCACTACAGTGGCTCTTTTCACAACAACTGATGAATTGTGCATAGAGGCATCACACTCTCTCACACACACATGCACGCACACACATGCACACACACACACTAATATTGATTTCTGGGAATATGGGAGTAACTCAATAAAGCAGACAAGAAAAAAACTGGTCTCCAGCTCTCACTTTGAGAGCACTGTATAAGGCAATTAAAAGGAAGTGTGGAACACACTAGGATGGTACCTTTTATTGCATTTTTGCCTTTATGCTACATGTGGAGACAATGAGCATCAAAATCCAATGCCTGTTTCTATGTCGAGCGGCGAGCGCGCTATAATACAGTATTGAGGATTATATTTATCTGTTTGAAATTGCAAATTCAGTTCCCATCGAGGCCGGTTGAGTCCAGCGGGAGTTGTATTGGCAGATGAGAGCTGGCAATGAGGCAAGTCGTCACGATGATGCTAATCGGCCATTAATCAAATGACTCTACTCAGAGTCTCGTGTAAAGATGAATCCCACTCCTTTACTTGTCAAGCCGCACCCTGCACAGCATTCAAGCACTAGGATTGGCCAGGCGTCACTGCTCGCATGTTCAGATCATATATCCTGACCAATGGGGAATCCCAACCTTAACCACTTGAGGTCATTGCCTTACCTCAAGTATCTGCCTACCACTCAGCTGCTACGGAAAGCATTGGGTGAATAACAACGCTGCAATGACTTATTTTCATCAGAAACAAGTTGTGTACAACACAGCATTGATATTTTAAGTTTACATGGTGAACTTCTTAACAAACAGTTGAGTATTTATAAATCTAGTACTTATGGAGCACCATTAGCATTCATTTGGAGTTACGTCTTGGCCTTATGCCAAACATAAGTTTAATATTTATAAGTTTAATATTCATATTCATATCCAATATTAAACTATTTTCATCAGGGAAAAAATCACATGAGGTTATAAGCAGCAGATATTCTGCTAAGTATGCCATATTAATATTTTCTATCAAGGTGTCTGGGTTAGTTTTTTCCCTCTATGCCTGAATATTAACAAACAGAGATTGTGAATAGCTTGTAATGAGCTGGTATACTTCCAAGCAGCAAGGGCATCTATCCATGAGGTTTATGAGCATTTGATTCTCATTAAAAGGAGGTCAGGGGCCATCCAGGAAATATTTTTCTTTCCTCTCTGCCGATATTTGCTTTCACATGCTCATTAGCACCATTTTCTTCATCCACATCAAGGACTTTGACGGGGTGTTAGGAACCTGACTTCAAAGATTGATATTGCAGACATTTTAGTGGGGCTTTCATCTCGCTGATCAAAAGTGATGCCTGCCCATTTCCTAATATAATCTTTCTAACTTGAATTTGGGTCATTTTAAATTCTTTAACTCTGGATCAAACAGAGGAACTGCTCAATGAAATGTTCCAATGTTACCTACATTAACTATTGTAATAACTAGTCTGTAATACAGTAAGCCTGCTCCAGTCAATATACTGTATGTCATGTCCCTTTGCAGTTTTATCCCGATGTAAAAGCATAAGGACACCGAAAAGGTAATTACAGTTGTCCACACACAATGAGTGGTGATAAGTGGTAATCATATGTAATCATATATAACTATCTGGTTCACACAGAGCAGCTTAGAGGTAATGAAATGTCTGCTGGCACTGTATTGGCACATTTTCCCTTTACTGCTTCCAGTGACATCTAATCTCTGTTCGTGAAGATTTGTTGCTTCACTGTCACACTGTTTTTCATTTACGCGAGATACTGTTCTGAGAAATTGTGTAAACAAATCAAATTATGATATTAGTCTTGTATGAAGACAGGTCAGATAAACTGCCTGGTGGTTTATTTCTAGCACATAATATAATGCAAAAAAAAATCTCTTTTGTTTGTGTCTTCAGTTCTTTGCAACAAATGTTTAAGCAAAAATGTCCCATGAGTGCACTTCAATTCTCTCTGCTCTGCATGCTTGATGTAAAAGTGGGACATTAGATGAGCTGTGTGACTGATCAGAGGGTTGTAAAAAAACAAAAAAAAACAGAGGAAGAGGCATTCAAGGGTGATTGTGTTCCATGACAGAGCAGCTGAGATGACTGCAGGGGATCACAGTTACGTCACATTAAAAGGAAATGATTCCCGATTCACATGTGCAGCAAAATTACATAATACAGTAATTGTTTGGCAGTAAGAGTGTGGAAAAAAAAAATCTCCTGAAAGTCCCTTTGTACTCTAATAATACTGACATGCTGAAAGAACACATGTATGTCACATTATATACCTTCAGCTGAGAAAAGAGGCTGATAGAATAAATTAAGCATAGTTGAAGATAACACTTCTACAAGTATGTGCTCAACAACACCCACATGGTGTGCTTGTTATATGCACAGTCTATGAATAACTTCAGCTGGAGGGTAATACATGAAATATGATCCCACCCGTGACTAACCAACCCTGCTATGCAATAACAACATGCATGAATACTTTAACAAATTTGACATAAAAAAATAATAAAGTGTATTTCAAGCCATGCATTACTTTTGACTTCACCAGTGGTGAAACAGGCATTGTATTATACAGAAACACGTTCATATTATGTCTCTGTATGCTTCTCCTTTACATTCCAGTTGCAAATATAGTACTTTTTACTCTTTTTCCCTTTTTCAGTGCTTGTACATTTGGGTCCATCTGAAGTGCCTACCAACCCAAAAACTGAAATAAGACAACCCAGTCAGTTTTTTGTGGGCTGCCTCGATCAGAAAAAAAATGGGATTTAACTGGCCATTCAGATTTGTCGCCACTCGAGAACTACCTTTGCAAAGGTTTTTCTCGCAAGCCAATCAGAGCAGACTGGGCCTTTTCAGTAGGGGGGCTTATAAAATGGAGCGTTTTAAAAAAAGAAAGTTTATTGAACATTAAAGCAGGTAACCATGTTCTAGAAGAAATCCAAAATAGAATATTGTTATGTTTACAGTGAAGCACTGTTAATTGCCATGCACATCAATGTGACTTCCCATACATTTGCCATAGTGTCATATAGCAAACGTGTTAATATGTTAACATCATAATATTAAATTTAAACAATGTTGCCCAGCACTACATGTACTATTGCTTAAGCATGTACTAACTGATTGTCTGCCCAACCTCACAGCAGTGAAATTATGCAACAATACTATTATTATTAAGTTCATATGGCATCTTGTTAGCATTCAGTTGCCTATTTACACATCCAGCAGACAACGAGCAACATTTAGCATTCACTTGGAGTTGTGTCTCCACCTGAAGAACGTGAATTCAATATTCCATCTCCTTTAGATCGGTTTTGGGTCTCCAGCGACTCCTGAGGGAAATATCTGGCTCTTTAGCTGCTAAATGCTCCACTATGTTCACCAGCTAGTCCCTAACTTTGCCTGGTCGGTTTTAAGAGTTTTTTTGTTTGTTTTTTTGCTGTGAGTGAAATTAAAAGGTTGTGGACCATAAAACCAAAACAATAAGCTGAAAACTTCAAATTCTGCCAAGTCATGTCATGCACATACATAATACAAAAATATTGATTATGCACCTTTAAATTCTGTTTATTATCTGCCAGCTACTGATCCTCATGTCATTCGGGAGCCTGTTATTCCATCCTTGCACTGCAGTTGGTGTAAGCATTTCTCACTTCTCATCATCACTTGACTGCCACACCCAGCTGCAGCGCGGTTCCCAATAGTCTCATCAACCCCTCAGTATATATACCTGACCCTTTCTCTCAGTTATCCACAAGATTGCCTGTTGTACGACTCAGTCTTAGCATTCTGGCCTTCTTATTCTTGCCTTGCCCTTTTTGTCCTGTTACCAACCTGTGTTTTTATGCATGGACACACAGTAAACCTTGTTTAAGCTGCTACATTAAATATTTGAACAATTCTGCCATCACTGGACTCCACAGAAATCCTGACCAAATCTGTTTCACTGAAAACACAGTGGAGGGAAATCAAGTTCAGCCCTCAAGTGCTTTATTGTACTGTTTTGACTCTCAACCCAGAGACCCGCAGTTTTTGTGCTCGAGGGGATTCAGTGGGTCCAGATGTGTGCAACAGCTGTACGCCTTTTTTTTTCATCCGCCTCAATGAAAACTACATGCTCAATCTCCACGTTGACAAGTCTGCCAAATTTAGCATATCTTAAGCAGACTGCATGCAATTAGGTCATTCTCACTCTGTAGTTTGACAGATTTTTCTCCAAAGGAAGAGAAAAGGGAGCTGATGTTGCTGTATCTAAATGAGGATTTCTTTTTTTTAGGGCTGTCAAAATTAACGCGTTAATTTTTGCGTTAAGTTTTTAATATTTAACTCGTTAAAAAAAATTTACGAAATTAACGCAGCTGTGTTTGTTTACTTCATGTGGCGGCTGAGAAACGTAATACGTCTACATAACAGCAGGCGGCGCTACTCTGTATTGTTGCCCAAGTAATAAAAACCGGCAGCTGATTGGAAGAACGCGTCACATGGGTTTGTTTTCTCTGGATATTGAGAGCCAGACTGTCATGGCGGCCGTTCAGAATACGATCTCATATTGTACTAAGATAGTTCACTGAAACATGTTTCTGAAAACATTTTAAGCGAGAAATATGCCGTGCAGTTGCTGAATCTGTCTTCATTTCAGCTCAACAAAGGTCAGTTTAGAAGATTTTTGTCAGATTTTGAGAGACTAGTCACCTCATTCCGCTCGCAATTTCCGGGTGAGTCCCGACTGCCCTGCCGGCGACTGAACTCTCGGCTCGTTGGAGATGAACTGCGCCTCGCCTGTAAAGTAGACGAGAGCAGGCGACAGCAGCCGGGGACGGTGACAAAAATCTGCTCTCAAGTCAGACAGTTTCTAGCCATTTCAGCAGCCTTCAGCAGGACTAAATAAGCCAAATTGTTGCTGCTGTTGTTTGAAAGATATTAAACATTCTGAACTTAGCAGAACCTTTCCTTGTTTGTTTTTTTCTTCATATTTGCAAAGTTAAGTGATTTAGCATTTAAATATCCAATATTACAAGCTTGAGTCTCAATTTAAAAAAGCGATTAATTGCGATTAATTACAGCAAATTGTGCAATTAATTAGTTACTTTTTTTTAATCGATTGACAGCCCTACTTTTTTTTTAAGAACGGTGACACAAGAAAAAAGTATCTTTCTCTCTCATTATCTGGCAGAAAAAGCTTTGGGAAAAAATGTGCACAGATGAATAGTGACTTGTGATTACAGAGGATATCTTTTGATGTCTTTGAGGAGTTATGGCACCAGTCAGAAAAACTTGTGTGCATGCAACATCAAGATAGAGTTACCGTGTAATGTACTACTGCTATATTAGGCAGAGTGATGACACCGGCAGAGATCCTGTCAGCAGTTCATTTCCCGCTGCTATACTTAGGATGATGGCATTCTCATTAGCGATACTTCATGATTAAATGAGATAAGTTCAATGCAAGTTTTTTTTAATCACGTGACTGTCAAGACCTCACTAATACTTTCTTGGAACAAAGTTTCCATTGTGTGTTGATGATGGAATCACTATTTTGTTCACTATGTTAAATGTAGCGTTTAAAGCGTAACTCTAGCCGAAATGCAACCTATGGTCTTTTTGTGAATGTACCCGAGTCAAACTTTTGTTTAAAAGCATAATTATAACGGAAACACCACTTTTAAAATTTACCGTATTCTCGTTTTTCGGTCAAATGGCCTTTTGAATGGGAGTGCTAGGGGCACTACTATGGTAGCATCAAAATCACTATTTTTAAAAAAAAATGTCGATCTCCAAATGTGAATGAATTCTTATATGAGGCTCCTTTTTCAACTACAATGTCAATATTGTTTTTCACTAACGACAAAACAACAAATTATCCGTGCATTTATATGGAACTAAGCTTTAGGAGCTTTCCATCTTTACTCTCCTCCCTCCCTATTTTTGACTTGCGAGATGGACGGCGACCGGACAAACCAACAGCTACAGTGAGTTGTTAAAACCTTTCTTTTTAGTAAACTCTGTGTACACAACCAATGTTCTCAATGCTCAAGTTCATGTGTAGAGCCCCTGGTGGTACTTTGAGCAAAGTTTCATGTTGTGTCGAGCCTTCTTAGTGTTTTAAAAATAGTGATTTTGATGCTATCATAGTAGTGCCCCTAGCACTCCCATTCAAAAGGCCATTTGAGGGCGCCCAGATAGCTCTGTTGGTAGAGCGGGCGCCCATATATAGAGGTTTAGTTTTAAACCTGTGCTTTTTTGGGTCCAACAAACCTTTACTGCTGGCTCTTCCGTCCACTTGTATGCTCCCATATCAGTTAAAGGTGTTCTAGTGCTTTACACAGAATTAAAATAAGAGTAAATCTTCCAAAACATTTCATGCAATATTCCTTTTCTTTTTCACATCAAACTGCAAGGTCCTGAATGAATGCATCACGGACTACTGTGTTCGCAAGACGAGTGGGAAGACAATATCCATTATTTGAGTTGTCAGTCGCCTAGCAACTTTAATCACTTGAACGCCAAACATATAGTGTGCTTGACTTCCCATGTTGAAAATATGACCACCTAACATCAATTTGAAGAAAGTATTACAACACAGATGGGAGTGAGGGGAAACAGGTGAGCTAGCAATACAGTCAATGTTAATGGACCTTAACAATTTGGATTTCTATTAAAAGATTACTAAGCGTTTTAAACAAATGGGGCAAAAATGCACTTGGCTATTATAGCTACCCTGCTACTTGGATTGAATGCAACAAGTTTCCCTGTCTGTCTCTTTCCTCTCTGGAGGTTGTAGAAAGACTTTGAAATAGAAATCCAAGAATACTAAGAAAAACTGAATAAGGACAAGTTAAAAAAAGAACAAAAATAATTCCTGGAAAGGAACTTAAAGTCATAAATGGAACATAACAGTGTTAGAGCTTCCGATGGAGTACTGATTCTATTACTATAGTGTAAAGAACTGAATCAGTTGTGATTTCTTACATAACAGGTCACATATTGAACAAAACAGTTCTCCCCCAATATTCACAGCTTTAACAATCATGATGATGTACAATATATTATGAATGTAACCACAAAGAGGCATGTGCTTTTCTTACCTCATCATCACACATTCATTATTTGTACACACACACACACACACACACACACACACACACACACACACACACACACACACACACACACACACACACACACACACACACACACACTCATTCACTAAAAAAGGTCATCCTCATCATTTTCTGATTAGAAAAAAGGCACAGAGCTGAACAAAGCCACAGTGACACGTAATGAAGGCTTCAGCACTCAACAAGGCAAACTGTTGTGGGGATGTGTTCGCGCTGGGCAGCGCTCCAGCTTTCTGGTACATTTAGTCAATTTATAACAGTGGCAGAACTGAGCGTTATTCATTTTCAGTAATTAAAAGTGTCATTTTGACAAAACTGCCACGATGTAAATAATCTTGCCAAGATCAGAGGCTGAGCTCATTAAACCACGCGTTCGTGATTCAATCTTTGAATCCTCAAATTTCAAATTCTCCTTAGATGACCTTCCTCTGACTCCACTCCTACCTTTGTGCCCAGAGAGATGCTATATGGGATGCCACGCATGCTAGAATAAATTGTCCTGAAAACGCCTTGCCATCTGCCACTGCCACTTTGACCTGGGCGCTTTTGGTGCCCTTGGCAACTCTGCTGCTAATACCAACCATAAACACTGAAATAATCACACTCTGAATGAGTAAATTGGCACGACAGAGTTTTACCAAACAAGTCCCATGCCAAGAGAATTAGCTCCAATTTGCCCTACTGCGACGATCCCCTCGAAGCACGACAAATAAATCACTCCTAGAGGGCTAATGGCTCCTTGTGGGAGCCTGTGGTGAGAGCAAAGACCAAAAACATCGCACTTATTGTCTTCTTCATCCTCCCTAATTACTAGACCGTGTCCCTGCAAGACAGTTACTCTGAGAACCTTTATTTCTGTATTAGAAGGAGATGAAATTTCAACAGCTATGAGTGATGTCAGCTTGTCAGCAACCCTCTTATGCTTCCAATCGCTGGTGTGACTGAGAGCATGTGATGGGAATAAGGTCTGCCGTCAAATCATTGAACTCGCCATGAGCTCTCAGAGGGAAAACAAGGACAGGGGTAGAAGAGTGCTGCAGATATTCCATCCAGTGTATTAAGACAGTAGGCTATAAACTGTGCAGAGATTGTTTGAGTCACCAAGCCTTGACACAGGAAGGAAAACCAAAAGGAGTCGCCGTACTTGAAGGAGCGAGGGCTTCTTTCTGGAGTTGCAAATTTGAAGTGATGTTCAACAGCCTCACAGGGAGGAATGCACTTTAGAGAAACCACTTTCTCAGGCTGACTAAAAAGAGGTCATCCTCATCATTTTCTGATTAGAGAAAAGGCACAGAGCTGAACAAAGCCACGGAGATGTGTAATAAAGGCTTCAGGGCTTGACAAGCCTCCACAACATTGTTGTGTAGATGTGTTTGCACTGGGCAGCGCTCCAGTATTCTGCTACATTTAGTCAACTCATAGTCTGGATTGATGGCGGTTCAATTACCAGATAGTTCTGGCGCCGGCAGAAGTTCCGCTGCATGTGTCTCACCTATAGCTTTCTTTGTGTTTATGTTCTAAACTCCAGTCCCTTCGAGAAACAGCAACCACAACCTCCGAGCTAGCAAGCTAACGTCACACGCTGAAAATGGCAAGTTTTGAAGAAAATTTGGATTGTGCAACAAGGCAGGCCTGCTTGGTTCACTGGTAACCTGACTCCGCCAGATGGATTGCTTCGCATTTGCTCGGCATATCCATCTGGGAACTTTCCGTTGGAGAACTTTTGGGAAGGGGTGAAAATACTGGTTAGTTGATTGGATAAACCATCTGTCTATCACCTATGTTGGTGATAGACGGGCCAAATCAACCAATCAGATCCACGAAGCGTATGAGAATACAACCACAAGCCCGCCCCTGCTGCTGCTGGCAAAGCATAGCTCGTAAGCTCAGCAAGCAAGCAACATGTCGGTAAAGGATATTTGCCGTTTGTGTAACGAGAATTTAGGAATAAAAGACACCATTTCAGGTTCCCGGACCGCTGTCTGAAAATACTGGTTAGCTGATTGGATAAACCATCTGTCTATCACCACCTAACCCGCCTCAAAACCAACGCTGATTGGCCCGATCTTTTGGCTAACGGCTCCAAATTTTCTCTATCTCAAGATGCCAGACTGATCTGCGAGTGGATAACTGGAGCTCGCGAGATCAGGACGGTCTCACGAGGCTAGTTCACTGGGGGAAGGACTGTAAATGATTATATGTGTACGACATTTACTCTCTAACTGGGACATTTTGGGACTGATTGCACATAGCAATACACTGGTAAGAGCAAATTACGTTTAACCATGTATCCAGCTAATTGAAATAGCTCCCGTTACTGTATTGTGTGAACAGTTAACTTCAAATGTTCCACCAAAACAAGTTCCTTTCCGAGACCATTTTGCAGTGGTAGCATCTTTGTGACCAGAGCTTAGACAATTGTGATTAGTTTAAAGAAATGCAAACAACCCAGACGTTTTTTTGTTTTTTTTTATCCTGTCCAAGACTGTTATGTGTGGAGTCAATTTATAATAGTAGCAGAACTGGGCGTAATACATTTTCAGTACTTAGAAGTGTCATTTTGACAAAACTGCAGCAATGTAAATAAACACACCCAGATCAGAGGCTGAGCTCATTAAACCATGCGGTCGTGATTAAATCTCTGACAATTGAACATCCTCTTTTCATATTCTGCCTAGATGACCTTCCTCTGAGAGATGCTATCTGCTTGATAGAATACAATGTCCTAAAAAGGCCTTGCCATCTGCCACCTCCACTTTGACCTGGATATCCTTGGTGCCCTTTGCAACTCTGCTGCCAAGCATGCCTCCAGTTTAATTACTCAAAGAACCTTTCTGTTTTAAAAGAAGGTGGCTTGGGATATCAACAGCTATGAGTGACGTCAGCTTGTCAGCAACCCTCTAATCTTTCAAATCGCTGGTGTGACTGAGAGCATGTGATGGGAATAAGGTCTGCCGTCAAATCAGTGAACTCGCCGTGATCTCTCAGAGGGAAAAAAAAGGACTGGGGCATTAGAGTGCTGCAGAAATTCCCTTAAGTGTATTAAGACAGTAGGCTATAAACTGTACACAGACTCACCACACCTTGACACACGGGGAAGAAAACCAAAATACTTAAAAGAGCTCTTTCTAGAGTAGCTTGGAGTGATGTTCAACAGCCTCACAGGGAGGTATTATGTATAAAGAAACCACTTTCAACAGAGAAACTAGCCTCTACAGACCAGAATATGATGCAGCTACAAAATGTTGCATTAAAGAACACAACCCACCTTTTCTCAAATTGAAAATCATGCTTTTATGCCCTTCCAAAGGTATCAAATAACTTTGGTTATTCCTTAACGTTTGACCTAGTATCATCAGATCAAAATTTCAATTGTCCAATAATTTGGTTTGTGAACGAAAACCAGCAGAACTAATGACGTTTCCATCAGCCTCAGCTGCACTTTGTATTTAGTGCTAAAATAAGATGTTGAACATCGTGAACATTATACCTACTAAACATCAATATGTAAGCATTTTTTATTGAGAGCATGTTACATGCTGGTGTTAGCATTTAGCTTGCAGCTATAGCTAAGACTTTTATTGTAGTTTTGTTAAAGTGCTCATATTATGCTCATTCTCAGGTTCATAATTGTATTTAGAGGTTGTAAGTTTATGTGGTTTAATTTTCAGAAAACACCATATATTTGTTGTACTGAACATTGCTGCAGCTCCTCTTTTCACCCTGTGTGTTGAGCTCTCTGTTTTAGCTACAGAGTGAGACATCGCACTTCTGTACCATAATTGTTGGGAGTCGCACATGCGCAGTAAGCACTTCTAGCCAGTCATTTGCAGAGTATGAGGGCGTGGCACGCTAGCAGCTAAGCGAGCATTATAATGTGTGTTACAAAGTGACGCATGTTCGTCACAGAACTAAAGGCTGGACTACAACAGAGCTGTTTGGAGCAGTTTGAGAACAGTGTTTTCTGTTGGAGATGGTAAGTCCCTTTGGGGTGGACTTTGGGCTTTTCCACTTTGTAAACCTATAACGTGCACAAAAAGATATATAACACAATAAAGGAAAGGGGAAAAGCCAAAAAGCATAATATGAGCACTTAATACAACTTGCAATTATTGCACACAGACGATCTCTCTTCTGGCAAATGGTTGCAAAACTAGTGTCACTCATTCTCTATAAGTTTCTGACAAAATTCCTTGACCAACAACAACTGAGATACACCCACAGTGACCTCTGCTCTCACTATTTCATATCAGAAAGGCTGTCATCTCTGAGACTTGACTATTAGTAGTCAAATGCCAGCTCGACAGAGAATGCAGACTGGTTTTAATAAAATATGCAGGAAGTTCTTGATATAGGGGTCTGCTGTTTGCTTATCACAGTCATTTCCTCCGACAATAACAGGAAAGCCAGTGATGTAAGATCTTTTCATCCTGCTGTGACCAAACAAGAAAGTGGGAGCTCTGGAATGAAACCTCTCTATCTGTTTCCTCCCTGAGTGTTTTTGACAAACTCAGCAACTCAGCAGCTATAAAGACTACTCCCCACACGAGACAGGACTACCTTTTCATTAGCAGTTATAGTGTTTTCTCATAGTGGCAGCAGCTTAAAGTTGCCTTTCTCTCTCTCTCTCTCTCTCTCTCTCTCTCTCTCTGACGCCTCCTGTGTGAAACTATCATTATGACTGCTCCTGCCATTACAGCTGCCCGCCGCTGACTGGTCAAATTTATGCCGCCACAGCATGCAAATATGGATCAGCCTCCCCTGCATACATGCTGAGGTCACATCTGAATCATTGCCCCAGCAAATGACTATGATCAGATAAGGCTGAATTTTACCAAGATGGAAGACATTCCCCTTATAGCCTCAGTATTTAAATGCTATCAATACAGCTAAGCCCCTTTCTATAATTCTATAGGATGAGTGGTGAGTTGGAAAGGAGTGGGTTGTATTGTTTAGCTGTTTACCTGGTGCAATCTTAGACTCATTTCATTAACTCTGCATGGGATAGCACTTCTGCACCCAGCAGATTGTGCATCAGTAAAGCTTGACTGCCCACAAGCATTACACTTTAGTGAAGAACAAATTGGAATTGAGCACATGGAAGAAAAAATAAATCTAATTCTAATAGCAGAAAATGATCAATTGTGGCTAATTACTTGGATTCCACATAACAAGTGACACCAGTCAGATTCATTCCTGCATAATTATTTATGCTCCCATCAGATAAAGTGTATTTATAGTCATCTCCTGTGGCTTGAAAGTGACTGGGGAGCTGATGCTAGCTTTACTCGGCACAGAGGAAATAGCTCTCCTTTCTCTATATTTGACAGCATCCTTTTCCCATGCAAGGCTTGTGCAATATTACTGTACATTTCACCAGATGATATGCATTTGGTATGAATGTAGGGCTGGGATTTCTTTCACTTGTGATCTACAAAAAAGTCAGTGAGCTTCTCAGGCATGTATAAAGAACAGTTTACTTAAAAGCTGTATAACATATCCCAGTGGTATTACTATGATATTACTAAGGGGACTTTAAATGTATTGTAAGTATTTTCTTTAAGGAGGGAAATAAAACAAATGCTAATTATGCGTAATTGATCTGGGAGGCATTACTACCATACAGTATGAATAAGGTCAGGGGATGCACAAATAAGTGTTTAAGTCCCATAGTCTACAATTACATACGCCATCTGAGCTCTTAAACACTACCGGTGGTGCATTAGCAAAACAGGCTGAGTAACACCATCTCAATATAACATTAGGCTTTCATTGCAATGTGCTTGCATACTGTATGCTTCCAACAAGTACAAAAAGACAACAACTAGCCTACGTCCTGTACATATTCATGTCTTGCACCTGCTCAAATCAAATACAAAAGTTGTCTCCTATATCACAAAGTAGATTTTCGTGGCAAAGCGCTTCAGTAGCCTACATCTGCGGCTCAGTGTTTACAGATGAGAGCAAAAAGCGAGCTGGAACGGGATAATATTACCGAGCGAGGTTACATAATAAAGATGGGAATAAACGAAACGCTCTGTAAGGGTGACCATTTGTCAAATGAATAATGGTGAATTAATGTGTGTGGCCATAGAAGACCCCGCTATAATTTAACAGAGGAAACGAGCGTTCCGTTCTGCAAAATACACGCACGGAACGGACAGGCTGGGAACGTTTTCATTTAGAATAGCTCGAGCTCATATATTGCCTTGAAATAACGACCCGTATACAATCTGTAGGAAATCCGCGTCCGGCACAAACACCTGGATCTACCAGATCCAGGTTGCCAGTTCCTTGCCGAAGTTTAAAAAAAATATATATATAAAATAAAACGCGGAAAAAACCCTCAGATGACAAGCACAATTCGCAAAGCTCCGAGCGCCTTACCTCGATCCAGAGAGAGCGGTTGGACCACTGTCGCCATGACTGCTGTTTACTGGAGACTGGAGACTACAGGAGCTGCAGCATCACACACACACACACAGAGAGAGAGAGAGAGAGAGAGAGAGAGAGAGAGAGAGATGAGAGGAGGGGATGTTGGGAGTGGTTGGGAGGGGGATTAATCTACCTCCATCCTCATGAAATCTCATGACCTGGCATTGTTTGCACATGCAGTTTACAGTATATACGCACTACGAATAAAATCCATCTTGACATGACTAGGCCTACTATAAAATATATATGGTACCTTGTTAAAGATTTTCTTGACATGCAATCTGCCACAGTAAGTGAAATGATCATTTAAACCATATTACTACTTGTTGGTTCGCACATTCTAATAATTTGATTTCTAACACTCATCACTTGATTAAATGTGCTCATTGAAAGTGACAATATTGCGTGTGAGTATTTGAGTGGATGTCAACCACTATAAAAACCTAAATAAAAGGCACAGATCTGCTCAGGAGAAAGATGTATGACCAGCACCCTACATGGCCAAAAAGTATGAGGACACTTGTAGGAATGATGTGGACTTGCACCCACATGTGTTTGGTGAACTTTTTGTTGCAAAATCATGGGCATTAATATGCTGCTATTACAGCATCCACTCTTCTGGTGTCAGGCTTTCCTTAAGATCTTGCTGCAGGAAGTTGCTCGCATTTGACAAGTACACAAGGGTATGTGCATATCTCCTAAATCAGAGCAGCATTTAGGACAACTGTTCTCTCTTACCTACTGTAGGAACCTGATGAACAAAACCCTGAGTCCCCAGTCATTGTTCACAGAAGTCAACCTGGTTTACACACTCTTAGTCTCTAAATGATGTGTGTCTGTGTGCCTGCATGTGTAAATGCTTAGCCGTGTATGATCCATTCATCAATTGTACTTCAGAGATCAGTTGATTGCAACCGCACTTGCTTGCCATAAAGGTTTATGGAGAATCACTGAGCCATGCCGCCTGTTATCTCCTCCCTTGGCTACATGCACTGCCTGCAGCCCGATAAGGACTAAATGATGGTAGTGAACCTTTGTTGGAGGGCTTAAGGATTAATCCTCATGTTTATGTGCTACCACAGAACGGAGCCAAACCACTGACTCTCTTCATCTACTGTAGATCTGCTGCCTAATGGTGCCTGCTGCTGTGGCATATCTCATACCTGGCCAGTCATTGTACTCGACAGAAGCAGTGCTCAATAAAAACAAGTAGCAAATCTCTAGTTGGGGTGTGGGGGGGGGTTAAGGCAGAATCACGTGGCTCACAAACCATGACTGCAATGATAAATGCAAGCTGTAAACGACTACACACCTGAGGCAAGGACCAATATTTAGGCTTCCATGGGTGTTGGCAAAATCCACAGTATTGTATAGACACTGAAATCATTTGAATCTCATTTATCCTGCTTGCATGAAAAAAAAATCACTTTAAACCCATTTGAGAAACAATTTCCTCACACTCAACCTCACTTTACTTTACTGCAGCCATGCAGTATGTCCAAGAATGACATTTTAAAAATGTCACCGATGTATTTCTGCTGATTTCACATTCAATTTTCATCATCTTTAAGCATTTCAGGGAATATTCTGTTATCGTAATGTGCTCTGTTTTTGATTCGTTACTAAACCGAATCACACAGTCCATATGTGCTGGTGAATTCCAGCCACCCACGGTTCCACCCAGCTGCACGCAGATGTAAACTGGTGGTAAGTGGTGGGCTGGACGGACGGGTGGAGAGAGTGAGGGCTTATAGAGAGCGCACGGAAAGAGGGCACAGAGAGATTACAGGCTCTCACCCATATGGGCTGAAATACAGTTCTGCTTTTTTTTTAAGAGGTGGGATTACGCTGCAGCGCTCTTAAAGCCCTTCAACTGCAAGTGAATACATTTCTGAAAGGTCTCCTCTCTCACCAAAGGAGATGCAAATATAGATGACTGGACTGAAGTATATTTGCCTATCAGATCAAAGCTCAAAACAATGTCAGAGAGTTTGTAGGCACCAATTAGGGATGGGCATTGTTTGGATTTTAACGATTCTGATTCCAATTCCGATTCTTCCTTTCGATTCCGGTTCTTATCGATTCTCGATTCCGATTCTTTGAGGGGTGGAGTTGAAACGGGTCACATGCTTATTTCACAAATACGAGGAAAGTTTTATTTTGATTCAATGGTGGTTTGCAGTTTTACAGGGCTTTTTCAATGTAAAATAAAGCCACACTAGAGCACCGCTTACTGTGCTCCAAGGCTGCAACACAACAAGCGCCTGGCCGCTTCGGAAACCAAAACTTGCGCATATTAAATTTGGAACCCATGATCAGATTTGAAACCAAATCCTCCAAACGATTCCAATAAAGAAACGATTCTGATAGAATCGTAATTTTTGAAACGATTCCAAATAGGAATCGGTTCTCGATGCCCAACCCTAGCAACAATACAGTAAAAAAAACAAAAATCAACAAATTCCACAGGTCATTGAAGGATTAGTTAATCATTTTAGGAATTATGCTCATTTGTTTCTTGCTAATAATTAGATGAGACTGTACGGCACATATTAAAATAAAGCCAACAGCCAGTTACGTTATCTTAGCATAAATACTGAAAACTCTGCCCACAAAGAACAGAATCTGCGTACCAGCAACTCTAAAACTACTAAATTTACATGTTATACCTTGTTTGTTCAAAACGAAAAGTATAGAAACGTCAAGTCATGGTTTGACGGGGAATTATGTGCCAGATGATTTCTTGGCCTTATCAAAACAGAACATTGGGTAATGAATTTTCATTTTATTCTCATGCTTGTGCAGCATGACTGTGATCTACATGGAATGTTGCACTGGGGGGAAAAAAAGATGAAATTTCCTTGTGACCTGATCAAATCTCCAAAAAGAATGTATTTATGTAATAGTTTGTGTTAAGGTTTTCATGCATGATGTGACAGGCTGCTCTGTTGTTTATTACCAAGCTCCATTGGGCAGCAAGCAAGCAATTCTATTTCTTTTCTAACAAGGCAAATCGACACAACAAATATACAATTTTCTTTACGGGAACAACTGAGGGAAGTAGCTCCATGATGATATTGTCTTATCAAGATTGTCCACTATAGTTACAGACTTTTATTATTTGTAAATGGAGCAACTCTGAGGTTAAATGTCTTGCTCAAGGGAACCTTGAGGTTTACAGAATGGAGAACCTGCAACACTGATTTCCACATATCATACTTTTGCCATGGGATTTTAACCTCTTTAGGCTAAAGTCTGACGCCCCCTTCAGAGAAAAGAGCACCCATTCTCTGTCAAATGGAAATAATACATGATAAAAGTCAGGCCATTGCACACTGGTTCACATTTTCTGTTTGTTTTTTGGGCATTATTAGGCCTTTATTTTCACAGGACAGATGAAGACATGAAAGGGGAGAGAGAGGGGAAATGTCACGCAGCAAAGGGCCACAGGTCGGGGTTAAACCCGCTGCAGTTGCGTCAAGGAGTAAACCTCTACATATGTGCGCCGGCTCTACCAACTGAGCTAACCCGGCCACACACCGGTTCACTTTGTTGATCCCACCAGCTCATTTTATTTGAGAAGAAAGCTAATGGGAGTGTATTGTCCCTCTTCACATTATTACATATCATGAAATTAGGAAATTCATCGATGCTCTGCCACTGTTTATTTCGCATTTTAGTTGCTCTCAGACAACAGTAAAAATGATAAGACATCACTTTAAATTGGGCTACAGCCCATCTTACACATCTCTGTGTGAATGCTTAAAATCTGTCAACTCTTCTTATGACTGGCATTCAATGAGGGAATGATAATGGCTTTTTACCCAGACTTATATCACCAAATGATAAAGTTTCCCTCGTATTTTGCATGTTTAATGCAAGTAAGTAATGCCATATCAGTTATTCTAAACTCTGAATAATGTTGACTGAAATCATTGCCAAGCCTTTCTGCCGGCTGCTGCGGCTAAAACCCATTCCACATGTAAAATGGCAATCATTATCTTCAAACTTATTCTATTATCAATCCATATTCAAACACTCTGTGGGTAAAAAAAAAAACACTGCTTGGAGATGAATCATTTGTAGATAACTCTTGTAATTTGCCTCTGACTGTTTCTGAAGGGCAGATGTCTGATTCCTGATTCAAAAGATTCACACTCATTACCTCAAATCAGAGAAGAGGGCAAGATGGAAGGGCCGTAATGAACCATCTTGGATTCCAGTTTAGGCCGGGCTTTGCAAGGAGGTATTAGTTAGTGCTCTGTGTGCATGTCTGGTGCCAGAGACTATTAGAATGATATGCATTCTTCCAATAGCATCTGCACTGTTATAAAAAGAGTTATGGCAGTGCCTGGGGTAGCAGTGATTTACCTAGACATTTTGGCTGGACAAATTACAGCATGAGAGGAGAAGGGAGGCATTCTTTCCCTGTCAAAGTTTGATTATAGTTCGAAATGAATATAGATTGTAACTTATGCTCTGTTGAAATGTGATCTGAATCAATATGAGGTAAAAGACCAACACAGGTTAAAGCCACAGGATAAGACAGGGATGTGATGGATTTAAGAAGACCTTCATCATTAATTTTAGAATGTAATGTCCTGTTGACAAAAAGGTTTGAATTGAAAAATGATACATTTTGTCTGTCACT
>NC_041353.1:7969489-7976989 GCF_004354835.1 Perca flavescens
GAGACCTGGTAGTCATCTACATGCCTATGGTGCCACAAGCCATGTTCACCATGTTGGCCTGTGCCCGGATCGGTGCCCCCCACAGTCTTATCTTTGGCGGCTTTGCTTCCAAAGAGCTTTCTGTCCGCATTGATCACGCCAAGGTTAGACAATCTTGTTATTCACCAAAGTTGTGGCGTATGTGCATCAAAGTTTAAAATCTAAAAGGCTACAGGAAATATAACCCTGTAGGAACACCTCAGGTGTTGTAAGCCTGCTATTTAATATGGAATCATTTATCACACACATGTTCAAATGATTTATGTGAACTGAATTTGGCGTGACACTGGAGGGTTGCCATAGGCAACAGACTCATACCACTAATACCGGTGAAAATGCAGCAAAACAAATATTCAAGCTAGGTATGATGGGAGCACTAGATTCTGTTTCTAATATAGCTATAGAAACGTGATGCTGTAAGTTCTTGACATTTTATCGCAATGAAATTCTCACCTGATTTCTGTGTTTCTCAGCCCAAGCTGATGGTTACAGCCTCATTTGGCATCGAGCCAGGCAGAAGAGTGGAGTACATTCCTCTGGTGAAGAAGGCCTTGGAGCTGAGCTCTTACAGGCCCTCTAAAGTCCTCATCTACAACAGGCCTAACATGGTAAGAATCACAAAGCGTCATGAACCTTAACATGTCAATGTGGTGTCGTTTCTAATCCTGCTTTCTTTGTGACAGAATGTAAATGCATTTGAAATATGGCAGCCATATGTAAACCTGATTACTTTAGTTCACTGTAAAGCTGCTGTTGGGAGAACGTTTTCCCAAGGCTAGTGGTTGCATGTTAAAGGCTAATGGTTCCAGTTTTTAAAGATTATATATCTATATACTCTAGAAAGTATTTAATAATTTAACTAAATTCAAAGCATAATTTTGTAAAGGATTATTGCCTAGACTCGTATCAAAACATGAAATGATGTATCGCTGGTTCAAGTAGATAAAAGAAAGTGAAAAAAAAATGTGTAGTATGTTTGCAGCTGAGGAATGGAAGTTGTTGCCTGTCACAGTTCCTTTTGGAGGCAGGCTGAGCAGGGCTGAATGATTATACAGTGCAGCACGCAATTATGATTTTTTTTTTTTTTTTAATTATGATATGGTGACGGAAAGCTGAAATTTGCTTTATCTTGACACAAGCATAAAAGAAAAACATAGGCATTTTAGGCCTAGAAAATATTTTTTTTTTCTTGAAATTGATTGCACGGTGTTGCAATCCTTCTTCACAAAATGTTTTTCTGGCCTCCTTGTCTCAGTTCAAATTTGTTATCAGTTACGCCATGTACCTCTGTCTGACTCTGTGTTCTGAAATTAACCGTACACAATGTATTTGATCTGGTTTGTATACTCCAGTGTTATCTATTGGTGAATGATCTGCTAAATTAAGAGATCGTTGTTGCATTTCTTCGGAAAAAATATATGTGGTGTACATGGGTCCATTATCATAGTTGTCAATAGTTTTCACAGGAAACTCAGCGAAAACTCATCCCCTTGAAATCATATGAAGCACCACTTTAAAGGTGGTTGCGGCTGCTTCATCAATTACTGCATTCAGTGAGCAAGACGTTGTGGTTCTGTGAACACGGCTTACAGCATGAAAGCCTTGTTGGATCAGCCAAGTTTTACTGTTGCTTGGCTTTGAGGAAAGCGAGTTTAAAAAAAAAAAGGATGTTTTTCAGACAGCTGGAGGACCTAATGGGCTGTCTGTCCTCTGCCTCAAGAGTCTGTGTGATATTCAGTGATGTCTTAGTCTTGAGCTCATTCTCTGAGAACCAAAGAAGGAAATGATTGGAACCTTTCTTTTAGCCTCCTGGGATGATTTAAATATGAATGAAATTAAAGTATCAAAGAGATTTGAAATGAGACAAATGTCAGAAGAAGCTGGATATTTAAGGGGCATTAACCTCTGACCTGAAATTACCCCTGTTGGTGAATACAAGAGATTAGGACTGATGGGAGTTAGAACAGAGTTTAAACATAAACGTCTATGGAAAATCTATATTTATTTGACTTGAAGTGAAAATTTATATCCCCCCCCCCATTCACTTGTAAAGCAAGCAAGTAGTAATGAGTTTTTTGTGTCCCCCCACTCCCACCCCCTCACCCCAACCTGACTCAATTGAAATTGATCAATAATTCATACTTTATGAACACCCAGAGATCTATTATGGTCATTTGTCAGTCTTTACTTGGAACAGTTCATGTTCAAGTTTTTTTTTAAGTATGAAATTTAGTATGTTTCTCATTTTTCTTTGTTTTTTAGGAAAAAGTACCAATGAGTCCGGAGTTGGGTCTGGACTGGGAGAAAGAGATGGCCACAGCTCGGCCGCATGACTGTGTTTCTGTTCCCTCCAACCACCCTCTCTACGTCCTCTATACATCCGGCACTACTGGAACACCAAAGGTACTGACATTACAGGGTTGTGATCAGCAGCAGGGGGGAAATCCATACCTGATTATTAGTTTATAGATGTCATGTAAACATACACTCCCACATAAAACGAATTATAGGATTCACGATTGGCCCTGTTCGTCTAAATGCTCTCGGTTCTGTATAGAACTTTTGTGTGATTCATCTGCTCTTTGACTCTCAATCCAAACACCATCACCGTGACCTAAATAACACAGAGCATTTCCACAGCAGGACCTGGAGTTCATGCAGGAGGAAATGCCTGCAGGCAGTTTCAAATAGAACCCCCCAAGCTCCTTTCAAATAGCATCATTTTGTCTTTGACCAACAGATGATATAGAATGTCTGCCTGCTGGCTAGTTCCTGAGCTTAAGTGTCATTATGCTAGCTTTTTTCTATGTGAGTTACTGTGACTATCCCGGTTATTGCTGTAGGTAGACCATACGTTTGAGAAAATCTCTATAATTTGAGACATGAGGACTTGAAGATATCAAACATATTTATACATCACCATTAACTCATAAAAGCCGGAAATTTGAGTCAGTTTGAAAAGCAGTCATTTGAAAACAAAATACCATCCCCTTCACTACAGCATGGCTGAGAGGCTGTGTTTAGATTAATATTCAACGTCCGCCTCTTTGCCTAGTGCAATACCTGTCACTAGTCTGATTTTTTTTCTTATCTTGTCCCCCAGGGTGTTGTGCGAGACACTGCAGGCTATGCTGTGATGCTGAAATGGACCATGTCAAATATTTATGGACTCAGTCCTGGAGATGTAAGGCAATAAATCAGCCTCTTCTAAGTTAGAGCTGTGTTTAAGAACAAAGTGCATGCAGTCAGCAAAGAGATTGTTCTGTTACTTGAAAGAAGTAACAGAACCATGTAATATTTATGGTAACTGAAGTAATAATTTACTTGTTTTTTTAATTTTCATTTACATAATTTGTATAACATTAGATATTAGATTTACATTTTAAAGTGCCAGCAATTACTGCAAGCATTATATTTTTAGCATTTGGAGGCACAAAGAGAATTGAAAGAGTGTTGATAGAATTCTCTCCACTAATTAAGCAACACTCAATGTGCTTTGTTGTTTGACAAAATGAAACCAGAGTATCTGTACACATTTCACTTTTTTTCTTTTTCTTTTTTTAACCTGTTGCAGGTTTGGTGGGCAGCGTCAGACCTGGGCTGGGTGGTCGGCCATTCATACATCTGCTATGGTCCTCTGCTCCATGGTAACAGCACTGTTCTCTATGAGGTATGTCCCTGTAGACAAGGTTCAACAACTGCAGTATTGCAAACTACGGGAAATACCAGAAAATGTGCAATACAACCTGAGTTGTACAACTTACAAAGCTGTACAAGTCAGGTTCTAATGTCCGCTTAGTATCTGCCTTTGTTGGCTCTGCAAGCTGAATACATCCATATTTGGTTAATGACTCCGGTTTATGTGGACTGGGACTCAGTTTTACCTTGTTGCCGTTTTTTGACTCTGGCTGCTACAGTCAACTGTCAAGAGACAGACTGCAGCTTTCTCTATTTTAGACTTTCACTCCTTTTTCTTTTTTCTATACTATTGCCAGTCAATGTAAGGTAAAAATACATGTCAGCTTGCAGAATACATCTGGGGAAACAGTATAATGTTTCAAAAGCAGCTGTATTGAAGACAGTTTTTAGCAGTGGTGCAAAAGCAGTATTTCAAAGTCGGTTATCATAAGGAAATTGAACGTAGGTGACGTGGTGTAGTTTGTTTATAGCCTAACGTTAGCTTTGTACTCCTGGCGATTGTATTTAAGCTTCAGAAATCATAAAAGTGGTGTTCATTTGTGAAGATTATCTTGCTGAATAAAACATGCAAGTAACATAAACTTTTGTTTGCCACAGAGCTTATTTTCTGTAATAATTAAAAAAATCCAGTGTAAACATCCCATTGGGTTTTTGTCGAGGGAACCTTTTTATAAAGATGAAAGGTAAAGGAATAAACAAGCTTTAATGAAATATTTTCTGCATCAATGTTTGTTTTGGACAGCCAATTGATACCCGGTTATTACAGGTAATTTGGCATTGCTTTGTGAGTCCATTGGCTATTGGAGTACAATCTCTCAATGCAAGGTATTTATTTATGTGGAGGGTTGTTAGCATGTCACAAAATCTGTATACCAGGCCTAAGAGGGATGTTTATCTGTTGAGGGACACTCATTAAATACATTACTGACTTTCTCTCACCTTTAGGAAGCAGAACTGCTGGGCAATTAATTAATCCGCCTTCCTTAAATCAATGTTTGACTCCAGCCACGGTGGTTTGTCTCACATGGCTCTTGGGCTAACAGCCCGTCTCTCTTGAGGCATAATGCTGCCAACCTTTTGTCTTTCCTCTAATCAATACACAGGCACAAATATTTATTCAGAACAAAAATGACACCCAGAACTCACTCCTGCTGTTTACCATTCTCATTAATCTGCAGTAGTCTTCTCACCGTAGGGACCGGCAGGTTGACCAGAAACACATTGAGAATTGCTGTTCTTTTGTCTCTTTTCTTCCTAACAAACGATACTAAATCCATGGATTTCTGGGCCCATCTCTCTGGAAGGCAGAAGCCGCTCCAGTTTAAACAGCTGCTCTATGAATATTCATGGTTTGTAGTTCCCAGTTGAAGTGAATTTTTACTCTGTGGAACATTTTAGAACTACTGCTGGGAGGTTTTTGAGCTTCCACAATAATCTATGTATCTGCTATCTGCTCTGTCGGCCGTCCACCATATGATTTACCTGCCTGCATTCATGTTACAGTTTGAACTAACCAGCTGTTGCTATACTGTTTGTTTTACAGGGTAAACCTGTGGGGACTCCAGACCCTGGGGCGTTCTTCCGTGTCCTATCTGAACACGGCGCCACCTCCTTGTTCACAGCACCCACCGCCATCCGAGCCATTCGCCAGCAGGACCCCCATTCTGCAGTTGGGAAAAAATACCCCCTGTCCAGGTAGACAGCAGCACTTCACACAACAGGACATTTTCTACCAAGACTAAACAAACTGTTTAGAGTGCAGTATCTCTAGTACATTAAGCACTAGGGCAGAGTACATCTTATGTTTTACCATGGAGATTATTCTGTAATTGATGGTTGATCAATATATTAGTAAATCAACAGATGATGATAATAATGGAATCAATCTTTTAAAGCAAAAATGTTAAACATTTGTTGGTTTCAGTATCTCAAAGGTGAATATTTGCTGATATTATGGGATTGTAATTTGCAAAATAACACAAAGCATATTTGGAGATTTTACCATGGGCTATGAAAACTTGTGAAGGCCATTGTTCACTATTTTCCAACACTGTATAGACTACACAATTGAATAATATTAAAGTAGATGGATTCAGTCCTAATGGAGATTGAATGTAAGAGAAGCCGACAAACGAGTCATTCAGGCTATTCAAAAACTAAGATAGGGAATGAGTCAAATATTCTACATGTACCCTGTGTGGTATGATTTGAAAATTTCCTGAAAAATGCTATATTTGTTTTTTAATGCTAAAGTTCTGCACACACTTGCATTTAATTTAGCATTGTGTAAGACATAAAGTAAAAATTATTTTTTAGCAAACTTTTCAGCCCATCAGCCTATGATCCATGCTCCTATCATGACTATTGACTGATACATGGACTGTAACACAGAAATATACTGTAATTATTTGGCGCTTCTGAGAAACTTCATGTGAGAACTGTCAAGACAGTGGGTATAGGCCTTAACACATAGCTTTAGGTTGTTTGTTAAGCTTTGAAACGCCAGGAGTGGTGTGTTAAAGCATCTCATGGATGCACAGCCTGTCCAGGCTCTCGTTAGTCTCCGACCATCTGTTGATGCACAGCCCTCTCCCACCTCTATTGCTCAGTCTTTCCTTCAGTTCCGCTTGCTTGGGTGTTGATCAGGATGGATAACAAAAAATGCCAAGTCCCTGCAGCTCAACTGTATTAAATCCTACACTGCAAGCTTGTTTCCCCGGCTGCTGTCTCACTGTTTAGGTAAAGGTCTTTTGTAGCTCAGAGTTAAAAACAGACCTTTTTTATGGTATTAGTTTAGGCCCAGAGAGTAAAATACTTGCTGAAATGATCAGAATTGTTAATTGTTTGGTCTAGTGCAGAGAAACTTGGACCTTTTTAGGGGTTGTGGTGTCAATTCACCGCTTTTATTCAGTACAGCAGTTTGAACGTGCCTCTAAGCACACAATCATGAAGCAATTCAGAGTGTGGATGACCTATAGCCCTAGTGAATCATTCAGTAACTCTGGCATTGTGTGCTGAATTTGACGATCTTGGGTTGTTCGCTGTGCTGAATGCGGAGCACCTTGTTAAAGCCTGTTCTTGCAGGTAGATATTATTTTCTATAATATATATATATATATATATATATATATATATATATATATATATATATATATATATATATATATATATATATATATATATATATATATATATATATATATATATATATATATATATATATATGTATATATATATATGTATGTATGTATATATATGTATGTATATGTATGTATGTATATGTATGTATGTATATATATGTATGTATATATATATATATGTATATATATATATGTGTATATATATATATGTGTGTATATATATGTGTATATATATATATATATATATATATATATATATATATATATATATGTCCATCCATCTTCGTCCATCCATCTTCGTCCGCTTATCCGGTGTCGGGTCGCGGGGGGAGCAGTTCCAGCAGGGGACCCCAAACTTCCCTTTCCCGAGCAACATTAACCAGCTCCGACTGGGGATCGGCGTTCCCAGGCCAGGTTGGAGATATAATCCCTCCACCTAGTCCTGGGTCTTCCCCGAGGCCTCCTCCCAGCTGGACGTGCCTGGAACACCTCCCTAGGGAGGCGCCCAGGGGGCATCCTTACCAGATGCCCGAACCACCTCAACTGGCTCCTTTCGACGCAAAGGAGCAGCGGCTCTACTCCGAGCTCCTCACGGATGACTGAGCTTCTCACCCTATCTCTA
>NC_041353.1:7981989-8099489 GCF_004354835.1 Perca flavescens
TTTTTTGATGCATAGTAAAAGCTGGTGATGTTTGCACCTTGTTTGTCTTGCCTTGCCTCATTGAAATATAGTGCTGAGAATACAGTATACCAGGCTCTAGTCTGTTTGTCCCATGTTGTATTGTATGTTGATGTATTTCCAGTTGCAGCCCTAAACACTAACACACACAACAGGTCATACACAGAGACATTCTGTTATGCACTAATTTTGGAGATTAAATGTCCATCTGTGTGGAAAACCACTCCCACCAACTTTAGCTATATTGTCCTTTGCTTAAATCAGTGTCTATTTATTCTCACTTCAACTAAGTCACACTGAGCTCAAAGAATCAGCGTTAAAGGCGAAAAGGCGGAGCAGTATGTCCTGTATGTCCCTCACCGGCTAACGTATTTCAAGATGGCACATGAATATGGAGCGTCTACCCCAGTTCATGCAAATGTAAAATTTCAAGACAAAAGGAATACTTGGAATTGATGGTGGTGGTAAATATTCATGAAAAAGGACAAGTTTGTAACGGGCAACAAAGATTTTGATAATGAACAACTAAAACGGTTACACACTGGACCTTTTTTAAGATCTTTTCTTCCTGAAAACAGAACACAGATGTTTACACTGACTATTACTGACGGTCCCTGAGCTTGGGCAGCAGCCAAACCATCGCCCTCCCACGACCATTTCTGAGGTCACAGTGTCTATGTGACTCCTCCAAACTTGTACCTCCATTGAACTACTTAGAAAACATGAAAACCACAAAGAATCTAAACTGTCCTTGGATAACGAGAAGCATGGTAGTGGCTCTGGTCACTGCCAGGGCAGTGGGTTAATCGTTTATTCCACATGCACTGTAGCTCAGCTCCTGCAGGGCAGGATATGTCTGACAGCTGAATGGTGGTACATTGTTAATTAAGAGGTTTCATTATTGTCCTTAATATACTTCTTTCATATTTGTACAGTCGAGGCATTTACTTACAGCTTGATCCTTGAAACTGTTATTATGAGTCCTTAGTAAATAAGTTCTTGATCAACACAAATACAAGGTCGGAACCAAATTGTTGTATAAGTAGTGCACATATACTACATATAACTCTGCTGTAAGAAATAATAACATAAAAAGTGTACATTATTGATCAAATGGAAGCAGCTATTTACAGCTATTAAGATCTTGTGTGGATTTGGGTGGTCAATAAACAAAATCAATAAACAAAAGTCGTCACTTGTGAATAATAATTCCCTCTATGCCTATAACATGACAATGCCTGGTACATAATGATACTATAGCTATGTTAACAATATAAAGTGTTATTAATGTTAAAGAAAAAAAGTAAATTTAAAGCCCATAATTACTTGCCACGTCCTCTTGAATCTTTATGAAATGACAAGATCTTTAAACAATCGGGACTCTTCAGAACTTATCAAAGAAAAAGAAAAAACTGGACATGAAACCTCAAAAGAAAATTAAAACTGGCTGAAGGCTACCAGGCATCCTTTAGCATCTGGTTGGTGATAAACAAAGGCAGAATATTTTATGAAGTTTTTCTGCTTGCTAACATGAAATCACAATTTTTTAGTAGACCATTTCCACAATCGGTGTTACTGAAAACCAGACAAACCAGACAACATAATATTCCCGAGACCAAAGAACAATCAAGTTTGAGAGTATTGTTTGACAAAAGAGAACATGATATAATCCAGGTAGAGAGCAGGATGACGAAAACTATTCAGTGGGAAAAAAGGGACATGATGAAAATATTTTTGCCTGTTAGTGAAGATAGAATGTGACTTCAAGTTTGATTGGAGTTGGAAAACCATTTCGCCTTTGCGATGAGTTGGGAAAGATGAGTGATGGCTAGCAGTCAGTTTTGGGGAAAATGTTGTGATTGGACAACCATCTATGACTCCACTGTGGCCTGGACTTATAGGGGGTTACAGATCCCTTCACAGCTTTGTAGCGATCAACCAGCAGTGTTGTGAATTAGATATGAGCAGCCATGGGCAGCCATCAATGGGAGTTTGAGAGAGAATAATGTAGGAGAAATCAGGGGAGGCTGAAGATAGATACTGCTGTATTTTGGGTCACTTGTAGGGCATGGACGGGGTGTTTTCGTGAAGCCAGGGAGTAGCAGTTGTTCAAACTAGGAAGAAACTAGAGCTTGATCAAGGAGGGACCAGTGAAGCAGGGACAGATTCAGATGGCCTTGCTTCATTCAGATGTCATGTGTGTGTGTGTGGTCTCCAAGTACTCCATGATTCAGGGTCACATCAGTACTGACTGAGAGGTCATATCATAGAGGGCAGAGTTTTCCTTGGGAGAAAGAGCAGCTTAGTCGCACCATGGTTTGGGTTTCCTGGAAGACAGACATCCAACTTTAAAATGCCTTTGAGTCAAAATGCATGTACGTTTCAGTGTTTTCTGCCTTGACATTTAAAGCGAGAGGCAAAAGACTGAGTTCTTGGAGACTCCAGTGGAGATGATCCTCAACACAAACAAGGATTCACCTCTACTGTCCTGATAAGTGTGACTGTACGTAGGCAATCCATTATAGGCAAGACACAAAGATCCTTTAGTCAGCAAAGGTGGCAACTGGCAAACTCTTTGTTTGACGTTGTTGGAGGCTGGGGAAAGGATGCCTTAGTCACAGCTGGTATTACAGGAAGAGTGAAGTGGAATGGTGTGTGAAGGCAAACTGGTTGTAGTCCAAAAAGATTTCCTTGAAGAGATATTGCATGAGCTCCAATTCACATTGAAAGATTATCAAGAGAAGTTGTCAGCCGTAGTCTTTTCTTTGAATTGATATAACCCAGTTTCCATAACACAAGTTTCTCTTTGCGAAACTCTTTAAACAAAGAGATGCTCACAAGCTGCACAGCTCTGAGGATCTCTCACTTCATGTCAATGCGAAGTATATAATAAGCATGCTTAAAGAGACAGAGATGGCCAAATCCATGAAGCATATACTCACACTAAATTACTTATTTTTCTGTTCTTCATTTTTACATTAAAGTCTTCAGAAATTTACAATTAAGGGCTTTAAACAGGTTTGATCATGTGCATGATCAAACAAAGACTAGATTCTTGCCATTGCAAAGATGTGTTATCTTGACCATTCTTCTGAAAGAGTAGATTTGTCATGTTACCTCAATGTGATTGACAGATGTACTCTGTGTCCTTGCAGGTTGCGGTCATTATTTCTGGCAGGAGAGCGATGTGATGTGGAGACGCTGGAATGGGCAAAGAGGAGCTTTGGGGTTCCTGTCCTGGATCACTGGTGGCAGACTGGTAGGAAGGTTCAAAATTATTTTGGGCAATATTGAAATCACGATTATTTAACACTATTACTCATTGACTTTTGTAAAGATGTTGCATGTATTGAACCTAAAAAAAACAGTGAAACCGTGAGGTGAGTTAAACAAATCAACAGTGAAAACACCTTGGAACTGTGAAATTTCACTTAACACTTTTCCTGTTGAACTTTCTGAATTCCCTGAAATCGCAATCAAAATTTGATTGATTGCACAGCCCTAATACAGAATGTACAGTTCAAGGTCTTAATGTCACAGGATTTTTGGTGGTTGAAGTTAAAACTGTTCAAATATTTATCCCCTACTATAGGCTATGTGTGAAGCTGCCTTGTGCAATTAATAGTCAGTCTACTAGGTTGGGAAGCACTTTACCCTCAAACTTTAGGGATTAAATTCTTATGATATACGTAGATACTTAGAAAGCCTTTCAGCTTAAGTACTTTATTAGCATGAACTGCATATGATGTTTTAATTAATTTAACTTCTTTTCGATCTTTAAGGCTGGGTCTCGCCTTAAGCGTATCAGTGTGGGAAGACTATACGTGTGGTATTTGCTGTATTTTATTAATCCATTGACATTAACTTGGCCTTGAGAAGAGGCATAACTCTAGAAAATCACTATAACCTCGAAAGCACACTTTCATTATGAAGATCATTTTATCACACTTCCCTCTTTGATTAATCCCTATTGATGTTTTGTATTGTAGACGAGGGCCCTTCTACCAGAGTAATTATGAAGATAAATACCCCAATGTTTGATTTTCTAAGCTTCTCTGAGAACTGATTATCACACAAAGTGACGTGTCATCATTTACACAAGTTAATTGACACACAATCAAATTGACATAGCAATGTGCAGACAGGGCAGATGTAACAATGGCTCAAGTCACAGAAGATCATTTTGGAGAAAAAAAAACATTTACCAATTTAAAGAAGTCAAAATGAGAATCATAACTGGATGTGATGGTTAAAAAAAGAAATGGAACAGCTCCATTGCCACTGAACAAGTATCTGACTTTTTCAAGGATACACGTGCAATAAGGCTGATTTCATTTTTCTGTAACTTCTTGTCAATATATTATTGATTAATATCCAGTAGGCCAGTCCACCACAGATCTTCTCCCCTTAAAGTCAGCCATAGTCAGGTGGGAAAACTCCCAGAGAGCATTACTTCAACCGGTCACATTCCAAGGTGGCAATAAGGGGTTTGATTGGCATTGCCTTTCATTGAGTTCACTAATGTTTAATTGACTCTGCACCCATATGGGACACTGAGTGACTGACTGGCTGAGACATGGAGACTAAGGTGTGTGCTTAGTGAAGAGATAAAGGAAAGGCAGCAATCACGAATACCTTGTCAGTTTAGGAGCAGAAATTAAAATAGCTTGACAATGAGTCTTTACTGTCTTATTCCTAATGTAGAGTCTAAAATACACAGAACCCGACTCAACCAACGGTATGTGAATTCTGTCGATTTTCACTTAAAGGAACACGCTGACTTATTGGGACTTTAGCTTATTCACCATATCCCCCAGAGTTAGATAAGTCCATACATACCCTTCTCATCTCTGTGCGTGTCGTATCTCTGTCTGACTGCTCCCAATAAGTGACAAAATATAACCAACATTTTCCTTTACATGTTGTGATTTGTATAGTCACAGGGTGTACAAATAACAAGGTCACATGAGACACAGCCATCTTTTAACCGTATACATACTGGAAACTATATTCTCAGAAGGCGAAGCACTGCTACTTTGGTGGAGTGATTAGTGCAACACCTAAAAAGCACCGTTGTTACACTCTGCTCCTCACCACAGGGCTTCTCAGGTGCTGCCAGCAAATCACTCCGCCCAAATAGCAGAAGGAGCAGAGCTTCGCCTTCTGAGAATATAAATTTAGTTCCCAGTTTGTATACGGTTAGAAGGTGGCTGTGTCTCATATGACCTTGTTATTTGTACACCCTGTGACTAACAAATCACATGTAAATAGGAAAATATTGGCAATAATTTGTCACTTATTGGGAGCAGTAGACTAGATGGAGCCGGTTACCTCCAGGATCTGTGCTAAACTAGGTTAGCGGTGGGTGCGTCAGACAGAGTTACAAAATGCACAGAGATGAGAAGGGTATGTATGGACTTATCTAATTCTGGGGGATACGGTGAATAAGCTAAAGTCCCAATAAGTCGGCATTTTTCCTTTTAAACAAGATTACAATAATTTGTGGTTAATTAGCCCTGGTGCAGAAGGGCTTTCATTTTGATCTGTCTACCCTTTAACATGCCGTTAACATAGTCAATATCTCAGTGCCACATTGCACCAATGCACTTCAGATTGTCAGACTCGCAGAGGCTGAGTCACTGTCATAATTTTAAAGGTTTGCTTCAGTAGGTCATTCCCCTTAATTCACAGTCCAATTGTCGTACATTAGACCAGGAAAGGTGAGTTTGCCAGTTCTTTAAAAGTTTATCTTCCCTTTCTGCACATCACAGTCAACTTATTATACAAATGGCCGCTTTGGGTCTGGATGATATGTAATTGAAATATTGAGTTCCCAGCTTCCCCTGCATGCGTTCTTAGGCCTTATTTTGTGATGAGTTGTATGATTCTTAAATGGGTAGAATTGTGTTAGCCTCTTGGATGGGAAGCTCAAGTGCAGGCAACCTGCCATCATGCTAGTGTTACCTCGTGCCCCCCCCTCACCAACTCTGTTTGATTGCCGTCCACCCCAAGTACTAGTGAACTATGATGAATGTGCCAGCGACAACGAAAGAGCACAATTGGATGTCTCTGTTTTGTAATATCCAGCCTGCGGGAATGGAGGATCGATGCTGGACAAGACGACATCTCTGTGTTAAATATGGGATCAATACTGTTGTTGGACCGTTGGAAAGCCATCGACCTTGAGTTTGTACAAGCAACACACTGATCTGAGCGCAGATTAGCCCACTTGGCTGATTGGTCTGTCCAGGCTCCCTGGCAGTGTGAAGAGCTAAATATTGTAATATTGCGGAAATGTAATTTATCAATTTAGGCTCTTGAGTTTATAATGCAAACCCTAGTGTAGGCTTATCGCATAAAGTATATGCTGTATTCCAGTTCAAAGCTGCATCCTCTGAAGTCTGCATTTCAAGGCAGAATACCTTATAACAGGCCGACAAGGCTGTCTCATTTCAGCTAAGCCTCTTCAACAAAAAAGTACAGCCTTCTTTTGCCTAATTCTGACCCATTTACTCATTAACACACCAAATTGTTACGTTTGAGTTCCCCTTAAATAGCCATTATTAACTTGATAAATATGATCAGATACAAAGAAAACACTTCCAGATGTATGTAATAATGGAAGCCATGATAAGACTCCAATATTTGTTCTTTTTAGTAGTCTGGACTAGGGATGGTAATTTTGTTTTTTTCTGACCGTTAACAGCTGGCTGGGTTGTGCACTATGTCATCGTGCAATAAGTAGGTTACTGGGGTTGTGCAATATGTTAGTTGTGCAGTACGTAGGCTATTTGGGTTGTGCATTATGTCAGTGCATTGTGTCATTTGTGCAATACGTAGGCTATTGGGGTTGGGCAATATGTTAGTTGTGCAATATCTCATTGTGCAAGGGCTGTGCTACACTTATTACGGACAATGCAGCCGACAGGGTTGTCCAATTAAAAAATGCCAGTGAAATGAGTAGTTAATGTGCTTACTACATAGGTACCTGTTTTATGTATATGAACATGTTTTGTGTTTCATGAGAGTATGTGATGAGAGATGCTTATTTTCTGTATTTTGTGTTGTCTTTGTAAAGCTGTGGAAAGGACGGAGTCCAAAACTATTTTCCCTTCGGGGACAATAAAGTATATCTTATCTAACCCTTGTTTTATTAATTTAGTTTTAGTGATTCAGGTTGTAGTCGGTCAAAATTCTTATTGACGGTAAACAATTAAACGGTTAGTCATTAACATCAGTGGTCTGGACATGTTGTGAACCACAGGGCGTTATATTTGTTTACATCATGTTTTGAAGTTGAACGTCACAACTCGTACTGTAAATTCAGAGATCATGAGACGTGTATACTATTATTACAGGATTTACCACTTTCTCTGCAATTTGAGGGCCACTTCCTGGTGGTAAACTTGTTTTTACGAGATAGAGGGACCGATCAAATGCACCAATAGTTTATGTCTTTGTGAAGCCAGGCTGTCCCATCTGGAGAGGAGGCTCAAGTTCAGTCTGGTGTGCGGGTGTACTGAGGGACACACCTTCCTGAGTGGTGACCATCCAGCCCCTGAATTGGGTCAAGCTTTCTAAACTGTGGGTGTGTGCTTAGCAGAGAAAATCAATTTGCTAAAGGGCAATAATGGCAGAGCCATTCCCTCTCTGTGGCATTTGTATGTTCAGTTCTTTAAATATCCATACATAGATCTTTTATTGAGACTTTTGTATGAACGTTTACTGTTTATATTAGCAGTGTAGGATTTGAGGGGTTTAGAACAGGCACCAATACACACAAGGGAATGTAAGTTATGACATGTGCAAGCCTTTTGGTGGTGTGTGATTTAGTTGTTTACTCTGTTATGTATAATACATTGCATTCTCTCTACCTGTACCTCCATCTGTCTCACTGGCAGTGCTGATGGATGGGCTTGACTGAACATTCACTAGCCTGGATGTGCTGAACAGAGCTGATGATTTTCCATCTTTCTCTCTGTATCTTCAGTGTATGGAGGAAATATTTATTCATAATTCAAATTGAAAAACCAAAGAGAAAACGAAGCAAGATCAAATTAAAAATATTTTTACTACGCTACTAAGAAAAATCATGCCATAATTAAATTTAAAAAAGGAAACTGAAAAAGCAAAGTTGAAATATAAAATACTTTGAAAATGTAAAGTGCAATGTAAAAAGTCAAATTTAAAATTCAAAGCTTAAATATAAATGCTTAAACTTAAATCTTTGAAATCTTTTATTGATTGAAACATCAAATATGAAACTCAAAATGTGAAATGGAAAAGCTTAAATGGAAATACTTAGCCTAAATCTTCCCTTTTGACATTTTAAAATTAAGATTCATTCATTTCCATTTTGATTTAAAATTTGGCTTTTCAATTTGGACTTGGCAGGTGTCAATGTAAATGAGGAGGCATGGCCCGTAGGCTGGTGGGAGGGTTGAAAGACTTCCAGCTGACAGCGGGGTCTCTGAGCATCACTGGCCGGCCGGCAAGCAGGCGATCCCGGCTGCAACAAGCTGGCTGTCACGTCAGACTGGAGCTTCTCATGTCCGACAACATCGGAGAAAATGTGCAATTGGCCAAACAGTTTTTTGTAAAACTGCCCATATTCAAACTCTACACACTTTATTTCTTGCATAAAAAAGTCTCAGAAGTGAATTTAGTGGTGAAATAGCAGATGAAAATTGTAAAACGTTTCCAGTTGTTGGCTGCTGCAAAATTCCGGATCTAGAATCGATTGCTTTTTTATTATAAAACTTTCAATTTGAATTATGAATAAATATTTCCTCCATATCAGTGTTTGTGAGATAACATTTCATTCTACTTCGTAGCTTGAATCAATAGTTTACTACACATGTATTAGATTTTGAATATTCATTTCGAACAAAGGGATGTTTGTTTCACAGTCAAGTTTGAATCTCACTTCTCTCCCTCACACACACCCACACAAAATCCTGCCACACTTTGTGGCTATCCTAGCTAGGTGATTTATTGAGTTTGGAGAAAAACCACTGGCGCCCACTTGATTTCTGTCTAGATGTGTAAATCCCATTGAATTCTTCACCCCCTGCTAAACTCAATAACAGGCAGCTGGCAGAGAGCGCTGCAATCCAAATGTGTTCTCTACTTTTTCACGGTAGAGTGGGTCACTCGTCTCACTTGCTTTCTCTTTGTGTCTAAGGCAGTTTGACTTCAAATGCGTGGGAGTAAAGAGACCGTGGCATCATGTTATACATATTCATTAAATCATCAAAACTTTGTAATTTCTTTCTGAAGGGACAGAAAAACTTTGTTTATTTGCCTTTAACTGTCTTTTTAATTTCCCAGAAGAGACAAAAAAAACCAATTAATTAATTCATCCTACTAACTATTGTATTTTGTATTGTATTGCCCTAGCCTAAAATAGATTATACATGTTTAGCTAGAACTTGTAGTGCAAAAAAGGGGTGGCATATATTGATTCATCTTCCAACACAGCAAATGCAACTTCCTTATTATCAGGATAAATTCATTGTCAGTTGTAGTATCTTATAGGGAATTCTTTATAATAAAACCAGAAATGAATGCCAATCTTATAATTTAAGTGTCTTACTCAAGGGCACCTTGGTTACTTTGCAGTCACAACCATCGGCTATCGTTCCGATGACGATTTAGCCTCTGGGGGCAATGCACAATAGTTTTGGGTGTTCCTGTGTAGCCAGCGGATATCCAGGCCAAGACTTCCTCTTCCGTGTGCCTGGTCTGATCAGCAACTTGAGACGCAAGAATAGAGTTGTTGGGAGACAACGTCTCTATAATCAGATATGGGCATATGCAGGTTTAAAAAAAAGAAGAAGCTAAATTGTTGTAAGAGGATAGCTGATGGATTCCGAGATTGCATTTCAGCCAACACGTCCGCTTCTTTTGCTCTCCACACGGACTGTTTACCTGTATGCAACCAAAGCCCGCTCAAACCTGATTAGCCAGTTCTACTTGGACAACAAACTGACTACAAACAGAAACCGGAACGCTTCCAATACCAAAATCTTGTCCCGTTGCCTACAGATTCTGCATTCATATGCAGATATCTGTTTATAGAGATTACACATCTATGGACATCTTCCCAAAACTTCATACAATATCATTCTGTAATTTATACGTAGGCTATGTAAATGGTTAACATGTATCCGTATTGTTATATTGACACACAGGTATCTGATGTCAGTAAAAGATAAAAAGCGGTATGTATACTGTGTCCGTCTGCCTCTACTGAGTTCATGAGTCACTCCTGCTGGGAGTCATGATGCACTGTTTGACAGTCTCTCCGGAGACCGGACATCAATCAAGCAACATTTAGAAATGTCTGTCCCTTGAGAACTCTCCATCTTCCTCTCCAACAGAAGGGAAGAAACTCTGTCAATGGAAAGCAGTTTAACATTCAAGGTTCATTTACTCCAAAATGGCCATCACAGAAAGGAGAGACAGACTCATCCTTGAAAAACTCATTACTGTCAAAACACCTGAAAAGCAAAGTTTGCTTGCATTTTCTGGCTTCCAACTAAGAATCAACACATTTCTCAAACTTTTGACAGTCTTTTTAAGTCCTACACATTTTGCTTTCATCTATAAATATTGATAGATCTGTCCTATTTGTACCTCACCTGCAAAATAGATAGAAATTGAACAAAATCAATCACAGGTGCAGTTGCTCAAAAATCCTTCCAGCGGCCCGCTTGTAATCCTGAAATGTAATATTTAGCAGCCAAAAGCTGTAATCGATGGCGAGAAAACCTTCACCATGAGCGATGATGGGAAGAGTAGGTTAACAGAGCACACATAATTCTGAAGTAGATTAGTAGAAGTTTCTCTAGGCTTCAGATACTAGGTTTGCAACATACCTGCATTTGTTGATCCACAAAATAAATCCCTGACAATATAAAGCTGTATACTAAATATAGATTTTTAATGTTATAAATGTAAAGTTTTTTGTGTGTTACGGTGCAAACACACAAAGTAGTGGCAAAGTGCATCCTGCAGCGAGCTGCTGGGCAATGTCTATGGAAAGCCGTTTGATTCTGCGGCGAAGTGTGACCAAACTAAATTTGTGGGTAGTTTAAGTGGCAAAGTGCGGCCACAGCCCCCAGCCAATCACTAACAGAGTCATGTGACTCCTGTGACTTGTTGACCTATGTTTACAAAGCATTTCCTTACCCCTTAGAAGCCATTAACACACTTCCCGGTTGCATGAAAATGTTATTATTACAGTGAGTGGCACGTCACTGCTGCTTGGTGTGTTTTCGGCGCAATGGTGAACAACTGGAGGAAGTGGGGAAAGTCCAACTGGAATTACAAATCCTTGAATAAGTTGGAAGTCTTTCTGTAATTGATTGTTTGTCTTTTATTGTTGAAAGGAATGGAAACAAATCTAGTACAGTTGTAGTAGGGTGGCTTTAGTGGGTGTGCCAGTGTATGTGACAGCTTAACCACATACAGTTTAATTTCACAACAATTCATTGGATACACAAGTATCCAGGCTAAATTAATAATAAATAAATAAAATGTCACTGGATTTAGATTTTTCAAAACACTTTTGAACCCCTACCCTAGACTAGCCTTTTTGAAGTGTCTTCTCCAGCTCCTCTGCATAAAGCTGCTGGATCATCACCACATGATTCTTTATTCATCAGATCGAGTGTGTTTTCCAGCTCCCGTTAAAAGATGCATCATCTAATTCATAATCTTTGGCATCATCTCTCCACACTTGAAACAGTTCATCACCTGTGCCAGGCGCATACCGTTGAGATAAAAAAATAAGAAAAAAAAAATGGCTCAGGGTTTGGTTCACATCATTTTCCCATTCATCCCCTAGGGACTCCCCTTACCTTGCAGCCAACTGTGTGTCACAGCTGATTGATAAACCGTTGCATCACACAAATAGCTAGTGGCACTCGCTCACTCCTAACAAAGCTCTCCTTAGATCTGCCCAAGGCCCTGGTGGGAAAAATAAAATGAAGTCAGCTGACACAAGATGGTTTGCCTTGATAGTGGCATGGCGAGAAGCAGCATGACATACATAGACAAGACCTACATATAGGCCTATACCCTAAAGAATAGTTATCCATTTAAAAGTCGAATTGCAGAAGGGATACAAAAAATTAGAGTGGCGATAAGTTTTAAAAGCAGGTAAAATAAGTCTTGATGGCAACAGAGAAAATTCACTATGAAGAACATGATCTGAAGAAGACAAAATGCTCGTTGCTTTACGCAAGATTTTATTACAAAAATAATTTAAATCTGTTTCACACTAATAATTTTAGAGCAGGTTTTGACTATACTGTTCAGGCTGTTTGTTTCTTTCTCTGTGAAGCTGTGAAACCAGCAGATAAAAGAAAAAGTCATAAGGCTTTCGATAAAAGCTTGATAAAAACGACAGAGAATGACTGGCCTGACAGAAAAGGAATTCAATTTACTGAGTAAGTGAATTCTCTGTTGCCCCTTTTTCACAATAGCTTCAGTGTTAACACTGCATTTAAGGTGGTCATCAAAAATGGTACCTAAATATTTACATGAGGTGACAATTTCAACCTTTCAACCTCACTAAGTGGCTGCCCTCCTGAGAGCTCCTACAACCATCAGTGTACATAATAAAGAGGAGGAGAGAGAGAGAGAAAGCAGCCCTGTGGTGAGCCAGCAGGCTTGCATTTTAGGGGACTTTCTGCAGAAAACCTATCCATAGACAAGTTGTTTTGCATCAAGCTAACTGGCATTGTATTTGTCAAACATTCATTCTTTGTCCGTGATTGCATGGGACGCCAAATTTACACATTCCTTGCTGGAAATATTAAATTGTGCTAACAAGCTCACGGCTGAGAATTTGACTAATTTGACCAATTTAGCTCGTTGATTAGTTCTCACTCTGGAAACGCTTGGCTGGTGCAGACGAGATTCGTTCTCTGGTACGGAGTGGAAGTGATTGGTGTGCTCGTTATTCCCATGTGCAGCGGACTCAATCATTTCTCAGCCTCCCGCTGTCATCTGATATGCTGATTCATCTTGCCTCATCAGCCCAGACATGACACCACACTGCTTTCTTTCACCTGCGCTTTCCTTCTCCGTCTCTCCCCTTTACCTTCATTCTCATTGTATTATCTGTGTTTATCTGCTTCTTTTACATGCACACATAAGTTAACATCTGCTAACACCTACCCACCCAAGACCGACATGCATTCATAGTCTGTCACCCTTGAGCCACCTGAAGCCAGTCAGGCTCACTTCCCCCTTATGTGCATATGAGAAAATGTCTGCCATTTTGAAGCCTGGTAATAATCTGTGCGCTATTTTAAGAGCCAAGTGCCAATGGCAGGGGGTGGAGGTGGTTGATGATGAAGGTTGCTGATGTCACTGGTGTTGCCTGGCAACAAATGTGTGTTTCCAGTTGGCAGGGTTTGACTGCCTCACCAGTGAGTGGTGGTGGCGAATGGACTTACAGTAATGTTTTTAGATATCTCTCTGTCTCTCTGTTTGTCTTTGTTTCTCTCTCTCAGACTGACAGCAGATGCCCCTGTACACAAAATGGAACTACCATACAAAAGTGAACTGGACCTTCTCAAAATACCTGTCTTGTCAAATAAAGTGTAGAGTTGACAATTCGCCCCTGTACTTTGCCAGGGCTGGCATAGGAATGTCTTCCACACATCCTCTTCCTTGAAAAAAAGTCAGAGCCTCAGAGAGTCTGTGACAGCTTTACATCCTCCTTGAAAACACTATCCTCTAACAGAAAAAAAATCTTATAACAACCCAGCATTCACTAACTCGGCACATACATTAGACAGCAATACAGCGAATCGGGGGTTAATGAGGAATCCTAACCTAAAACCAAAAAGGTAGATGGGAATATTACATAAACCATCACCTGCAGGATATATTTTCCCAATTAGTTTCTTAGTGGTCATCTTATTAACATATTGGCTGTAACTGTGGTGCTACTTTCACAGAGAAGAGAGAGAGCTAGGTTAAGTTTCCAAAATCTTGACGAAAACCTTCCCAGAAGAGTGAAGGCTGATATAGCAGCACAATAATGCCCATAGTTTTCAATAATCACAAATGGGCGTAATGTTTGGTTGTAGACATATTTTAATGCATTGAAGCAGCTGCCATGTGATTGGTTGATTAGATAATTTCATTAACGTGAAATTTAACAGGTGTTCTTAATAATCCTTTAGGTAAGTGTATATGCCCCCATCAATATTTTTTCCTCTACTGATTGGTATTCTGTCCCAACTGTTCTCCACACAGACCGGTACCTTTGTTGTTTCGGAGTCATGTCACTCATGCTCCGTATTGTATCTCATATCATTCAACACAGAGCAACCAAAAAGATTCTGGTGCTCACTTGGTCTCATTACAATGCTGTAGAGAAAGTAGCGCAGATGTCACTGCTCCTGTAATTACATATCCGAGAGCTGAGGTGCCACTTTTGTGTTGCCTTGGTTTTTTACTGGGGGCTGCTGTCATTGTCTCTCTGACCTGGGAATTCTTCTGGCATTCGTTCCCAGCCATTATATTATTTGTCTGCTGAGGTTTCTAAGCCACAAGCAGGGCCTTTCATTAGCAAGTTAAGTAGTGAATTTGTATGAATAAACTTATTTACTTAAAGTGATAAGGGAGGCAATGTTTTTAGCTGATGGAGTGAAATTGTCCCTTTAAGAGTGTGTGTGTGTGTGTGTGTGTGTGTGTGTGTGTGTGTGTGTGTGTGTGTGTAATTGTTCATCTCGCTTTCATGTGTGTCTTTGGTGGGCGGCATCACCAACCTTTTGTAGTTGCTGCAACCTTCTCTGATTCCCCACACATTTTACTCTGCTCTGTTCTTTCTCTATATCCTTCTCTTTACTCTGACATTCAGCCCAACCAAAAAGACTCTGCTAACCAACCTTTTGGCCTCCTCTTCTGTTGGTCGTCACTCATTCTTGGACCCAAATTTTCAGAGAAAAGGTAGGGAAATAACACAACACCATGTTTGCCTGTCTTAAAGGTAGATATGTTTTGTATTGCAATTTTGTAGTATGATGCAAAAGTGTTATTTATTATTTCCTATTTCAATTTTTCATAGTGTTTCCCTTTATCTACCATTTTTTATGAGGTAGATGGAATGTTGGTTTTCTCTGAAGCAAACAAAATTGAAACATGGACAATGTCAAAGATGAAAACAATTCTCTTTGTTTGTTCTCATCCTCTTGTCATCCTACCCCATCTTTTCAAATGACCTCCGGTCGACTATCCAGTCCTCCTGACCGAGTTACTGTAGGAGTCAGCTTCACTGCTGTGCTTCCAAAAACCGACAAACTAAAAAACTCACTGCCATTTCTAACTTTTGTTTGTGCTGTTGCTGTATTTGTTATCCAAGGTGAACCTTAATGCAAAGCCCAATTAGGAGAGGCATGTACTGTACAAACCTGCCATTACGCAGCAGGTGCACGCAGCACCATTTATCTGAATGTTCAATAGAGCAGCTACATTCAAAAGTAAAAGTCAGCCAGTTATGTGGCTGCCTTCAAAGCAGATTTTACACTTATTTCTAAAAAATATGGACCGTACCACATTTTTTGTCGTATTTTGGCTCGTAGCCCGGCCCATTATATTTAAAAAGAAATGCGGTTTTAATTTAGTGTGCAGACCCACAGACAGGGTGGAATGACAGGGTTACATTGTGTGATGGTTCATCTGTATTAGAAAGAAGTGGAGTGCTTGAGGATTTGCAGAGAATAAAGAGTGCAGGATCAGAACGCATGGCTGTTCGATAGCTCCTTCTCAGCTGAAAAGGCGCCACGGTATTGCCCATCCCGCTCTTCCGACACATCCTCCAACAACCCTCTCCCTCCCACATCTAATTCATCACACTCAAAATGGCTCTCACTGGCCAAGCTCATCTCCAACAGGTCGAAGGAAGATTGATTTGTTTGTGTACAGAGGCAAAGAAGAGAGCACAAGTGAGTGAGAAGGAGCAAAAGAAAAGGAAAAGACCATGATGGTAGTAGAGTAAGACTGATATCAAGGTGTGTTTTTGTGTCCGTATGTGTGCCAAAGACTCACCAACAGTCAGTCAGACAAGCAGATAGAAAACTGTGTGCGTGCGTGCGTGCGTGCGTGCGTGCGTGCGTGCGTGCGTGCGCTTCATCCCACAGACAATGTTTTTTACTCCTCACTCCCCTCGAGTGTTCACTCACCTGTCTCAGCCTGTGCTGTCTGCCTTTCTTACCCAGCATATTAAATCTCTTCTGCACAATGTGACTAGAATAGTAGCAGGGGAAGTATTTTGTCTGTATCACCTCAAGGACGTTTTAATCTTGATCTTTAAATAGACACATTTTGGATGGATAACCCCATTAGACTGGATTTTGTCCCCATGGGAAGATCATGGTACAGAGTTATGAGGAGATCTTGGTGCTAAGGGTGTCAAAAGTCATATTGCTACATCAATAAGGACAGTGTCTGCTCATTGAAGTAATAATATAATTCAAATGTCAAGACTGTAAAAACATTTTTTTCCAGGTAAGCAAAATGTTTTAAATGATTTTTGAATGTACAACTGCTCACTGCTCTATTATGCCTTTGTATTGTGGGCGGAGGAAGGAACTTTCGGAGATCTTGGCAAACATCTGAGTCAGCTAGTTGGAATCTAAGTTCTGCTCTTGTCAGCCTACCATCTTTCATGTAAATGTGAGGACAAAATATTTTAGTGAAATTAAGTGAACTCATTTTCATTGAGATCGCTTTGCTTTGTAATGGTTTGATTTCATGCCTGAAAGCTGCACAGCCAGTTTGCTGTCTCTGCTGTAAAATGTCAAGGCGCAATTATATTGTCTTTTTTTCATTTGGGTTTTGAATTTACTCTCCCATGCTTGAATCGCCGCCAGCGAGCCCTGGCTCCTGCTGTAAACAGCCAGGTTTAAACACTCCATTTACACGGTTCAGTGGTTGCGTCAAGCCCTAATCAACGTTCAATTCACTGGAGCTTTTAAAGGACCCTTATGGCGTCCTTCAGGGTCAGACAGATATAGTGGTTTGCCAATTTTGGCTAGTTAAAAGTGGATGAGATGATGTCATACGGTATAGGTTGATTTATGATGGAGTTTGTTTGGCTATTTATCATTTATTTTAGCTTTAGCTTTTTAATTTTGCACAAAATACAGATTATTCAAAACTTCCACCATCCAATGGCCATCATCGCTAATGACCTTAAAATCCCACACCATGAATCTTTTGACCTAAAAAAAGTTTTACATGTTACAGTATTTCCTCTTTGCTCTGATTTCATTTGGATTATATGATAGCCATAAAAGTTGCTGTGCAAGGAGTAGTGTGTTCCTTAGAGGAAAGCGAAGGGCATGATTGGTCAACAGGGAGTCCATCGTGACCCTGCTCTTTGACCAGGAGGTGCGCCCCTAACAGAATAAAAACAATGTTTTTCTTTTATCATTGGTGCTTAATGCTGTCTGTGCTGACAGTGATGGGCTTTGAACCCAGCAGGGAATGGCTAACCTGCCACTGATGAATGAGGCGTACGTGGTTGCCAGTTCAGAGGGTGCTGTGTGGAACCCCCCCTCCCCCCTCTGCCCTCTCTTTATTTGATAACTTAACCCCCTCCTCAACCAACAGCAACCTCCTGCTCGTCGGCTCATGTCTTTGAAGCCTGCTGTGCGGAAGTTGGAAGCAGGTCTATAGCCGTTAGCACTTGTTTGATTAATAGTAGAGGGAATAGGCAGTCTATATTCACTTTAATCTTACCTTTACAAGATGCTGGAGATTCTTTTATTTTGGTCCATGTTGATCTCATGTCCCATTGTTCCCTAAAATCTTACCTTCCTGATCTTAACATCCTGCTCTCCCTTTTCTCTGTTGGGATCTCATGAAATCATGTTCCTTATTCCTAATTCTGACACTGCAGTCAGCATGTTGCAACTTAAAAGGTATCCAATGAAGTTGTGCACCAGTAGTACCAAATATTTATAAGTGGGTTTTGTTTGTTGTCGTGCACACGCACTAGGAATCAATGCTCTTACATGCATGCGGGTGAGGCGATTGACAGTCCTGCCAATGGTTCATACTATTCCACTAATTGATAGGTGGCAGCAATGCACCAACAATCATGGATGTAAACAATGCAGGATTTGTAAATGTTTATGAGGAAGGAACAGCATTCAACATGTGTTTGAATGCATTTCAATGAGTAACACTGAATGTAAACAGAAACTTTGTCAACAAAAAAAACTCCACAGGGCACCTTTAACTCCAGGAATAGCATTTTGTCCCTCTGTTGTTGTTTTTTTTTTTTTTTTTTTTAAGATTGATTATTTTTATATTTTTTGAACAGACAAACACAACTGAACAAGAACAACCTTCTCCCACCTTCCACCCTCTGCGGTCTCGAGGAAAACAAAAACAAATAAGAAAAAACAGAAATCACACCTTGCCTTGTGATGCTGAGATCATTAGGACTGATATTTGTGCTGCTGCGTTTTACCGTAGGGGTATAGTCGATTTGGCTTTGTTAATCCTTGCTGTAGAGATCTCAAGCATAACTGTCCAGAAAATACGCCAACCACTGTTTTATACAAAGCGAGTGGGGGGGGGCCAGCTGAGCTATCATTTTCTTGGTCGCAGTTGATCCGGCTAGCCAAATTTTCTTCTGTCACCCAAGTAGGTGTAATTTAGAGTTGTCATTAAGTAACAAAACAATCTGGTCAGTAGGAAGTTGACATTCTATCACATCAGATATTATTGATGTTGTTTTATTCCAGAACTCTTGCACCTGTTCACACTCCCAGACCATGTGCAGGAAAGTTCCAGTTTGTTCAGGTTGGCAGAACGTGCAATAGGGAGTAGGAATGCCTTTGGAGACATATCTCTTCTGTTTTTTTAAAGTAATTTTGGTGGCCAGGTTCTCACTGCTTTCTGTTTGTAGCCGACAGGTGTGTAACCCTAGTGAAGTCCCCTATTGCTTTACTTCCCCCCCTCCCCTCAAGGTTTAATGAGGAGTCTAAGATGCCTTTTTGCGCATCACTGTTGTATCGACTGAGCAGTGATTTGCATAGCACGCCTGCTAGCTTGAATGTTTTGCCATTGACCTTTGCCCTCTCAGAAGACAAGTCACTTCTGCCATCAGCGCTGCCACTGACTGCATATTTTAGAAGAATATGTGATTGAAACTGTATCCTCCCACCTCCCCCTCCCCCCTGTGCAGTAACTGATGTGATTCAGGTTTAGTGCACCTTGCTGCATGCATGAATTTGCATATTAACAGCTGAAAATGCCAAGTAACTTGTAGCCACAATAACTCAAGCCCAATACATGACATGAAACATCATATAGAGTAGATGATCCGATTACCTTTTGGAACAGCTTGTGCATAAATTTGCATGTTGGTGAAGAAAAATGACAGCGCATGAGATAATTATGCTGCCTTTTGTTTAACTGTATGTGTGTCAAAAGTCTGGTTTTTAATTAATAATTGAACAGCCAATGAAGCTTTCAGTCCTGTCTTTAAGATGAATATGCACCTTTGTTCAAACAGCATGCACCTACAGTTAGTAAAAAAAAAAAAAAATGGCAGATGTAGCAGAGTGTTGAAGGTTATTTTGTGTTGTCTGTCACCTGTTCATGTTAGTTGAGACATCAGGTGAGTTAAGTAAAACTCTAAGCTTGGGGAAAGGAAAGCATGAAAGACAGATGGAAGCATTCAGCTGCATCGTTGTTTTTGTATTTACGGCGAGAAACAGAAGCAACAAACATCCACTGACAAAAACTAAAAAGTAGGAGTGTTTCTGCAGACAGTGTTTTCAGATGTCAGTTTATCATAGAAGGCAGATGCTGATCTTAGGCTGGTCTGCTGCTCTGTGATTTAATCTTGCTTACTGCGCCCGATCCATTCTGTTATTCATTCTCTGGGTGGGCTAGTAGGACAGGGGCACGCTTTTGCAGTATGTGAAGCACAGTTGGTTGGCGGAGTCGAGGAGAGCCCATAGGAGCTGTCATAGTTTTGCATAATGTAGGTTAATGCAGCTCACAGAAGAAATGCAACCCAGTACCACAAGAGCTCTTTTGATCAGCCCACCATTAGAAGGTTTAACATTTTGCATAGAAAACTGTGGCGTTACACCACAGATCCTTGTGATTTGACTGAAACTTTATGGGTCTTCCACACAGATAGGAGTATTCACCTGTCTCTTTTTCTGTGTCCCTCTCATCAGAAACTGGCTCACCCATCACCTCCTCCTGTATCGGTCTGGGGAACTCGCTCACGCCACCTGCAGGTCAGGCTGGCAAACCTGTTCCAGGTTACAACGGTAAGAGTCTAAACTGTCGATCCACACTGCACATTTCATTTTATTTTTCATGGTTCATTATTTCATTGTCAGAATTGCTGCCTCTCAATTACAGATGCATTTAAACCGAAGCTGCACATAGCAACTGCTTGTAATTCCCTGCAGAGTATTTAATATGTCTGCTCCTCCAGTTTGCCAGTGGGTGATAAACCATATCTGAATATGGATTGCATGCTCTTCTCTTTCCACTAGTCACAGTGATCGATGATGACATGCAGGAGGTGAAGCCAAGAACTCTGGGAAATATTGTGGTGAGGTAAGCTGAGTGATTACGTTCCCAGCCGTGTGAGCAGCTCAGTCATTGCTTTACCTTTCTTCTGTCACTCACATATGCAAACACATTTAAAATGTGACCGAAAACACTAATCAAATGTAAACTCAAATTGTCATTAATCTGAATAATTCACTGTTGGGCAGCTTGTATCATAATCCAAAGAACCTAACTCCTGTCTGTTGCCAGGGTTAGAGAATGAAACTTGTGTGTATATTTATGTTGGAGAGCGACCTGTACAAAGTGGACTTCAACAAAAGCTCCAGCAGTTAGCCCTTTGTGCTGCCTTATCTTCCTGCTACCTATCTGTTATCACTCTCTCCATTCCCTGTTCTTTGTAACTGCTGGTATTGACTCAGTGCCAACACGGGGAATTTCCAAGGAAACATGTAAAGGGATAACGACAGGTAGAGCTGAAAATGGACGGGAACAACTGTGTTACTGTATTTCCTTCTAGGAGCCAGAAAGTCTGTATCCACAGCTTCATAAAATCATAATCCATATTTATAGAGAGTGAGGGTGATATGGCTTCTAAGTGCTGTTTTAATGTCAAGTCAAAAAAAGTACATATGTTATATTTTGTATTTTATTTTTTCATTTTAAAGAACAATAGAACAGACAAACACACTTGAACCATATCTTAATTTATTTTATTATATTAGCATTTTTCTTTTAGCTTTTAAGCTGCAGCCTTTGTGCATAGGAAGTGAGTGTGACACATGAAAACCAGGCAGACAAACTTATACATTAGTTAATGATGTAACATTTTTCCATTTTGCCTCAAACAATATCGGAAGAATGTGTGGATTTTGCTGCAGTCATAAACGGGATAGGATGCTTTTTTATTATCCACTTTCAGCATCAGAAATGAGATCTTTGGTGTGTTTGAATATTCTCCTTGTAGTGAAATGAATCTATACAGAGGCATGCTTAGGGTTCAAACTTGGGAAATGGGATCATCTTGGTCAAGAAGGGGATTACTGATAAACAAAGATTGTGTGTGTGTGTGTGTGTGTGTGTGTGTGTGTGTGTGTGTGTGTGTGTGTGTGTGTGTGTGTGTGTGTGTGTGTGTGTGTGTGTGTGTGTGTGTGTGTGTGTGACTGAACTCTCCTATCTGCTGTGTGTGTGCCAAGGTGAAGTCTAGCAGAGGCTGGCTGTATGTCTAGACGGTTATCCATTATTATATTGACTGAAGTCTGTAAGACTGCTCTTAATGCTTTCTCAGTTATTCAAACCTTAAAAGACATTAAACTAGATATTCATTTTCATATAGACGGTGTTACTTAGTGCCATGCTTAAAGTAATGTTTTGCAGACTCACCTTTTATTATTTGTTGTACATTTATGGCAGAAGCAAAGGTTTAAAAGAGAAATATTGGAAGTGAACTAAAGTTAATTTTTAAATACTTTTTCCTTCAGACTACCTTTACCACCTGGTGCAGCTTTGTCACTGTGGCAGAACCACAATCTGTTCAATAAGCTCTACTTCACCAAGTTCCCAGTAAGTGTCATCATTTCCTCACATTCTGATGTTTATTGGACATGAAATAATTTGCACAGCTGTCTGATTTGATTAAGAACAATTGCATTTCCTTGGAGTCCTGTTCAATTTCGTCTTTCGTGACACTGGATTAATAATGTAGTGGGTAGTGATAAGTGTGTGGTAAAAGGTTGCCCTCTAGTGTTGAAATCTTTACAGAGCCACTTGCAGCCAGTTTTGGGCAAGTTACTCACGAAGTGTTATGTTACTCTTTACCTATTATTAAAAGTTACTAAAAGTAATATTACTTATTATCAAAAGTAATTAGTTATGTTACTCCTTTACAGGAGGATTCAACAATCAACCAAACTGCATAACTTCAAACGTTCTTTATTCAGGCTGTTACTGTATTTACATTTACATAGGCCTATTAAGTTTTTTTTGGTCAAGTTTTACATAGGCTTACATTCTGAAAAGGACCTGGTGACGCAGATTCCCATAACCATAGTAACTTGCTGTGCCTGCGTGCACAAGGCGAGACAGGAGAGGGACGCAGCTCTGCTCAAAGTGACACGTTGGATGTCATCAATGTTCCTACTCAAATCAAAGCCTTTTATATAATGACAATCCTTCCAGCTGTTGAAATGTTTCCTTCTCCGTCGTCCTTCATTTAGCTTTCTGGCTAGTAGCCGACGTGACGTGACCTGCCCTGGCCCTGACCAGCCGCACGCTAAATTACGACAAGCGTACACGTCACGTCATCATATAAGAAAGCTTACCTTGGACAAAAACAAATCACGGGTAATGCCGTAACGCAGCAATATTGGATTAGTAACTGTAATATAATTACTGTTTTGGAAATTGTAATCCCTTACACTACTTGTTGCTGTGGAAAGTAATAATATTGCAGTAATATATTACTAAATAATGAGGGTGGTGTTGGCGCAGGGGTTATGACACATGCCTTTGGTGTGGGAGACCCAGGTTTGATTCCCACTGCGATACATCAACCAATGTGTCCCTGAGCAAGACACTTAACCCCTAGTTGCTCCAGAGGCGTGCGACCTCTGACATATATAGCAATTGTAAGTCGCTACGGATAAAAGCATCAGATAAATGACATGTAATGTAACACTGCTTACAGCCATAGAGAGACCTCATCAATTCAAATGTAGTCAGATTTTCCGTGTTAGAAGTGAAGGAAGCTCTCCTGACTTGCTCCAAATACCACGTTATGCAGGAACATAATGTAATCATTCCTTTCTGTTCCACCATCAGGGTTACTATGACACTATGGATGCAGGTTTTGTGGATGAGGAGGGTTTTCTTTACATCATGTCCCGGTCTGATGATGTCATCAATGTGGCAGGCCACAGGCTCTCAGCTGGAGCGTTGGAGGAGGTAGGAGATTCATTACGGAGGAGGTGACACAAAGGTTTTCCCAAACTGTTCTTTGAGGTATTCTTATGTATGTATATGTGTGTGTTTTGCAGTCAGTGCTGCTGCACCCTGCAGTGGGAGACTGTGCTGTGGTGGGTCTAGAAGACACTCTGAAGGGTCTTGTTCCATTAGCCCTGTGTGTACTCAAGAATGGTGAGGCATGACTGAAGTAATATAGAATATCTATGCGTTGTGATTCCTGGGCTATTTCGCCACACGTAGTTTTCCTCTTCTATTTGGTGACGTCACCCTCTTTTACCCTTTGATAAAGTAAGATGATATTAAGATACTTAATCAAAATTAAATTCCACGTGGCATTAAAACCACATGTGCTTGTTTGCGTCATGTGCTGTGTGTCTCAGGTGTGCAGAAAAATGAAGAAGAGATCATAAATGAGACGGTGAAGCTTGTAAGAGACACCATCGGGCCCGTGGCTGCCTTTAGGAAAGTGATTTTTGTCCGAGGATTGCCGAAGACGCGCTCTGGCAAAATCCCTCGCTCCGCTTTAGCCAACCTGGTCAACGGGAAGCCCTACAAGGTTTGAAATAACTGCATTATTCCCATCACTAATAGTTTTATGAAAGTTAAGTTCTGCAGGATATAATCGCTGAGGGGGAATATTGTTAGTAAATAACTTATTTCTTGTCTCCTGTGCTAAGCATTACAGATGCTCAGGAGACGGTAAATCTAATTTTGAAATTCAGAATTTGAGTAATAATGGTGCTTTAGCATATAACTAACTTTTTATAATATACTATGACTTTTTATGACATTCTATATATTATGCCTTTTTTTGACAATTTTATAACCTAGTATACTATGACTTTTTATTACATTTATGAAATACTATGACTTTTATTTGTATTTATTATAAGTATTTGCCATACTTCAACTTTTTACATTTTTCAACATCCTATCCTATGACTTTTTTATTTTTTCCGACATACTATACTATTATTTTTTTGACATATTATACTATGACTTTTTTTATTTTTTTCGACATACTATACTATGACTTTTTTTTTTTACATACTGTACAATACAATGTCTTTTTTTTTCCGACATCCTATACTATGACTCATGATTTTTTTCAATACACTATACAATGACTTTGTAAAAATGCTAAACTATAATAACCTTGCTCACAAGCCGGAGGATCGAGGAGGTACAAATTTAGGAAATGGGAAAGGGCCTATGAGCTTTTTCATTCACTATACTATACTATGACTTTTTTTGACATATAGTATGACTTTTTATGACAATTTGACGTCATACTATACTATGGCGTTTTCATTTTTAATCAACATACTTTGACCTTTATGATTTTTTGGACTTACTATACAATTACTTTTTTTTTTTGACATACTATACTTTGACTTTTTCTTACATTTGTTATGACATGTATCTAATTGTAAGTATGTTAAAATGTTTTTGCATTGTATAGAGTACAAGTATGTATAATTCAATGATTGCTTTATGTATTAATTAGTGTGTTAAATCTAAGTTTTCTTTGTATTTAAATTTATTATATCCATTAGAATTTACAAAAACTATTTTCCCCACAGATCACTCCAACCATCGAGGATCCAGAAGTCTTCAAAGACATCGAAAGGCAGGTAGAAAAAGCTCTGAGCACTCGCTGAGCCTGAACTCACTCCAGGTGCTGCACATGTAAACTAAAATGTGTGATCCTTCTTATAAGTCAAGTTGAAGGTAGACCTTGACGTCAGAAAGTTTTACAGAGCTAATTTCCATTTGTATGTAACCTGAAACTATACTGCACAGTCATTAATGAGCAGAGGCAAGGTACGGCTGCTATAAGTATAAAATAATGTCCTTGAGCCATAATCATGTTGAATGGAGAAATAATGAAGAAAACTCATTTACTGACAGTTTTTTTTTTATCGACAATGAAAATTTGCTTGCTCACCACTTAGTTTTGACCGAAGTACAAGAAGTAATAAATAAAAAAAATGGACACAAAATAAAATGATTCATTGTTCGTGCAAATTGAAGATGTAAAAACAAATTAAAAAGGGTAAGACTTGAGTCGTCCATCAGAAATAAGTAAAAGACAGATAACAGGGCTGTACAATAGGTTACCCTGGAAACTCTGACAGAAACAAAGAGTTAACAGTTACACTCATCTAAGTCACAGCAAGCAACAGGTTTGTCATTAAATGTCACCTCACTTCAACATGGTCACATACACTCTACGCACACTATGAGCTAAAGCAGTCTGTCTTTTAGTTATTTCCTTTTGTTAAAGTAGTGTCTGAGGGGTGGGGGAGAAGGCCAGCTTGGCTGAGTGTGTAGTTGTCCTTTGTGTTAATGTATCGCCTGACAAAACATACAGTACAACAAGTGACAGGTTCTGTGAATGACGTTCTACTTTTTTGTTCTCCGAGAAGAGGTTTTTGTGCAACTTCGGAGAGCAATGGCGCCTCTTGTTTTGTCCTTGGCTACTAAATAGTCTGTTGAGTTGATGCGGTTGTATCAAAGTGCTTGTCATGTCGTTCCAGTGCATCGACATGTCCTCTTAAAATGCTCCTTTAGGACAGCGAGTCCATAAGAAAGGAAGTTTGTTTTTGCCAGAAATGGGGCTCAGAGTGATTTTTGTACACCACTAGAGGGCAGGTTTTCACACCACATCCAGTGTCTTTCTCTCGATGGTGCAGCACAGGTTCATCGTCATCAGCACAATGAAAAAATAAAACCATATGTACAAAATGATCTAGAGAGGACAGGGTAATATGGAGACAGTTTTAAGAGCAGCATATATTAATCTATGGTCCACTAAATGAGGTGGCAGGGATGTTTTTTGCACAAACTCTGAATATCTTTTTTTTTTTTTTTTTTATACGTGTGTGTGTGTGTGTGTATATATATATATATATATATTTAAAAAAATGGCATATTTATTTACAGATAACCCACACAGCTCCTGTAGAAGAAATACACAGTACGTTATGCTTCGACAAGTTACTGTACATGTAAAAGGTAGAAATGCTGACAACGGGGCAGCCTGCAGGACAGTTTAGCACCGGCATCTGGTGCCCACATAAGGAGGAGAAGTAGGTCGGGGAAGGGGGTCAGAGAGGAGAGGAGGGCTTCTTGGCAGTGCGTGTCGTCAGAATGGTTTGTTCCTCGGCAGGTTGGCCTGTCCAGCAGCTCCGCTAGTTAATCTCCATTCAGAACTGTACCTGAAGGGAAGCAGAATGAGAAGTTTTCAATAGGGGTACTGTAAAGTTGGGAAGGTTTCTAAAGAAAATATGGAAAAACCTTTATATATGCCAAGAATGTAATTTGAAATCCAGGCTGTGTCAAATTTGTGCCATACTGGTTGCAGCTTGGAAGGTGACTTTGGAAATAGTATTAGCAAAGTCATCGTTAACCATATATAATGCTAATTTAGTTCTTTAGAGCAGTATGTGAACTTTTGACCTTCATTTTTTAGTATTCTCTAAACAAGATGGATCACATATTTTCAGAAATGCTCGGTGATTGTATAGTTCCGTCCTTAGGAGCTGTGCTTTTCTAAATTTTCAAGTATATCCTGTGTGAATGTTTTGCAAATAATCTTAAAAAGCGGAGTCTGAAATAGGAAGTGATAAAGTGGCAAAGGTGTTTTTTTTTTTTCTGGGTGCCTCTATGCAAATCGTGCACTGTATTCTTTTGGGGTGTTGATAGCTTACAGCAGTGGAAAGAAGATGAATACTTTAAGCAGCTAAAGGTGAGATATTCTGTGTGCAGAAAATAGTCATACCATCAGTTTTTGTTTCCTGTGCACATATACAGAATGGAACCCTTTGCGCTCACTGATCTTTGCACTGTATTCTGTCTTTTCTTTTGCTGTGTGGGAGTGCTGATGAAATCCTTAGAAACAGCCTGCAGGGTGCTTCATGGGATGAGCAAAATGATTTGGAAACAAAGTTATAAAGATGAAACTCGCGCAAACGTTTTCCCATGAATCAACTGATCCTCTCTTATATGATAACTGTAGTCAGCGCATTATATCATTTTATAATATGTGTCTACTGTGCCTCTAACCTCTGCACTTATTACATTCTGGAGGCTTGTAATGATGTTGATCCAGGAGTGAAATATGTCTAAACTGGTAAATGTACTGATAGCAGCCTACCTACTGTAACACCTGTGGAGTACACTTTGAGAAGTACACTTTAAGAAACTGACATACTAAAATGACTCTTTGACTTTGAAATATTTAAAACCTACTATGAATTTTGTTTTTACTTTATTACATATTACATTCTATACTATGATTTTGACATTTTTATAACCTATTACTATGATTTTTTTTTTTACTTTGACAGACATACTATGACTTATGTACATAATATCCTATGACTTTGTTTAGAATATTTTATGACATACTATGACATTTTTACTATTCTATGAATTTCTTTACTTTGACGACTTACTTGCCATACTATACTTACTTTTTATGATTTTTTTCGACATACAATACAATGACTTAAATTTTTTTTGACATAATGACTTTTTTCATGATTTCTTTCTGTCTCTACTTCCTGCTCACTATAGAGTAAACTATACCTTTTATAAAGGGAGTAGAGAATGAGGAAGTAATTTTGTACATAGCGGTCAGCTGTCTTCCTAGGCTTTTCCTGCTAAAGAATGCATCCAGAGCAGAATTCAGTGTTCTCTTTGCCACTTGCATTTGCATCAGGTTGTCACTACAGATGCAGAAAGACAGCGTATCAAATCAAAGCAAATACTTGAGAGATTACACTTTTTCACTGCACCTGGCAGTACAAAGAAAACAGTTGGAAATAAAACTAGGGCAAGCTCACTTTGTAATCTTTAAAGTCCTGATAAGTCCCACGACAAGGCCTATTTATAGGAGCCTTGAACTATCATCATCATCATCATGCAAAGGAACTTTGTTAACTTCTTTTCATTTATTTGAAGCAAATTTCTAAAGCTTGGACCACGACAGACTCATCTTTTTTGGACAAACATTAAAGAGCAGACATTAGTGTGAGACGGTGGCTAGCGCTGCCGTCTCCTATCACCTTATCACAGCTAGCTGGCTAAAACACAGCACAGGCTCGCCAAGTCGATGACACAAACACTTAACTTGGGAAACCACTCTTTAACCCAATATCTGTTTTAAGTACTTCTGAAGAAAGCGGTGTATTTAACAGAGCGAGAGTCTGTGTTGTGTTACATACAGCGTACAGTTTAAGGTCCCTCTCTTCCTCCTCTCAGCAGGAATAGGTTCTCACCGTGGAGCTGTCCAGCCGCTGCACTGCAGACGGTCCAACTGTAGGGGGAGACAGCGAGAGAGAAAGAGCTTTAAGTCTAAATATTAAAGCCTCAACGTTATTACATTGAGTGACAAGGAGACATTCCTCCACTTGGCCACCACCGCAAATATGTGCCACGAGATTAGACGTCCTCAACGGTACGAGTGAGATCACAAGCAAAACATGTTTCTCACACAACAGAGCTTACTTGTGTCACCCCTCAGAAGAGAAAGCCATGTATCACGCACTCAAAGGAAGTCTTCATTTTGAGTGGATAACAGCAGCAACAATATTTGAGTGTATTGTGGATGTCACAGACCAGGGAGCACAGAGAATAGAGACAGAGGAACACAGGAAGGCTGTTTCAGTGTCACCGGGAACACTTTGTTAGAGGAGAACACTGGCCGAAATCAGTGCAGTGGGATGATTTCCAGACGGGTGGCATAATACCCTATGCATCCCTTTTAAAGGATAATTTCCAGTTCATTACAACTTGGATCTTTGAGCTTTACTGTTCATTCTTGGCCTTGGAAACAGCAGTTGTCTAAACAATCTCAATTCAAGGACCACTTAGTCCAAGGTGCTCATAATTATATATATTTTTTTTAAATTTTAAGTTCCAAGACAAATGAACCAACTAAATCTAATAATGTGGTTGAGAGCTCTAAATCAAGTGAGTATGTAGACCTTGTCTTATTTTAGTAGTTTTGACCATCGTTCCAATTGGCATTAATACCTTTGAATTTAAGCAAGTAAATAGCTGAGACCTGGTAATTGCTAGAAAAAAGTAAGGGGGGACAAAATACATTAACAGTCAGACGATAGTACAGCTTTCCAACAAATCCCCCAGTTGGGAAGTAGTATTTCGGAAGAGAAAATGCAGGCAAACATTACCATTTTTATCCAAACTGTCCGTTGTAAACATCCTGCTCTAGGAAGCTTTGACGTTCGCGTACTTTCCTGTGCAGTCAGCCGAGCCGGGCTTGCATTTTTCGTTGCGTTCACTTTTAATTTAACCTCCAAATAAAGTGGTTTAGACAATCTGACTTAATTGTTAACCTGTGAGATATATATTTTTTTTTTTTCTCAATGTCACCGTGTTCCCCGATCACAACTGTTACCTTGAGCACATTGTAATCAGAACAAATTAAAATGACGACCGAAACTACAAAAACAAGAACCAAGTTGTAATGACCCGGAATCCTTTAATAAAAGCCTGTTTCAGCCAGTGTCCTCTTTTAACAGCAGAGGGATGAGAAATGACACAAACTGTCAGTTTGAGTTCTTGAGACATCCAGTTACCTATGTAAACCTCCTGATTCAGGCCAACTTACATAGCACTGCTCAGCCACCTTTTGTTTTGCTGCTCAGTTACTGTAACTTCAAGGGTTACGCCAGCAAGCATGGCTCTTAATCCATAACTTGGCCCTCTAGCTTTTACAACCAGGGTGACTAAACAACTATTTTGCAACTTTGCAAAACGACACCCTTGGGAGTTGGATATCAGAGAGATTGAAGAGTAGTAGAGAAAGAGGTGAGAGACCACAGAGAAAAGGAGAGATACAGTGGTTGGCAGAGACCATGTGAAGGGGAGGAGGGTGTATATGTAGAATAATACGACACGCAGGGCCAACAAGCCCAGAACCCTCAGAGGGGCATAGCTGACCTTGAAACCAATCCAAATACATGTCGTCAGGACTGTCATCCAGCGCCTCATAGAGGACTGCGGAGCAGCCATCACAGAGTCGGAGAGAACAAGAGACAGAGTCACAACACAGCAAGGAGCAGCTACTCCTGCGCTCAGGTGTGGTGTGCAACAGGTGTGGTGTGCAACAGGTGGATTTAACCTTTGCTTTGTAGCTGCCTTTGGAAGCCACTTTTCAGAAAATATTCACCTCTAACAAATGTCATGCACTATAACAATAACACCATGTACTGAAATAACAATCTGCCAGTGGATGAATGAAGGTGCGGGGACAGGCACTTACCCTCGGGGGGCAGTCTTCGGGAGTGACCAGACGTGGCGGTGAGACGGAATCCAGCAGGGAGCGTCTCCGCTGATCCGGGCATCATACTTATACCGTGAACGTCTCTGGGCGGGAACTGCCTCCTCCACGATGGACCTCGGAAGTCTTTGTCTTCACACTGATGGACAGATAAAGGTCATTCACGTTTTGTTTAGGCACAAAAGGTAAATACACAGTCGATAATAATAGCCCATCAATCATGTAGGAAAACACTTCACTTTCAAATTGGCCTCACTCAAAGTGATAGGGTGTTAAAGAAAGAAAGGTTATTAATTTCTCTGTTTATATGTTATTACTTAAGGGGTAAGATGACTAATGAAATGAAAAATAAATAAAACCACTAATGTAAAAGGCCTAAGTGATTGGAAGTGAAAGTAAAAAGTGTCCAACTGCATAAAAAAAAAAATCTTGCATATCTTGCTTTGAGTGTGCAGACTTGTTGATGTTAGCTGTGATAAGGTTTACTTTGTCTATTTTCAAAATAATTGCATATGGCCAATTTTAGGATACTGGGAAATTTAGGTCAACGTAAGGGATAAGCAACATTCTTGGAATAGGACTTCTGCATCTTTAAATCTGAACAAAACATATTTACAACAATTGTACTGGCTATTGTATGTGAAAGATCTCATCATGAATAGATAGTAATCACTGTGAGCCATTTAAAAATATAGTTTATGCTTTCAGTGCATTATTGATGGGGCAGCTTCATTTAACTGGTCTGGATTTCCAAACGAAATAAAAACCAGAATTAAAAGATCTTGTGACAGTGCGCTAACTAATTGTTTAAAAGTGTAATTGTTGCAAGTGATCTGAAATGACCAACCACTTTTGTCAGTCATGACATTTCCCCTCACAGCAGCGTGAGGGCAGTCTTGTGGTTAATAGTTGAGCTCACCTCATCCAGTCTCCTGTCGGTGCCCAGCGCCAGCATATTATTGTACTCTCGCTCCAGAATCTGACGTGCCTGAGGGGGAGGAAAAAAAACCCAACACATTCTGATTTCCACAAAGCCAGCTATTTTTAGCAGAATGGTAACAGAGGCAGCTGACACATGACGTTATTCGCGCTGCATATCCATTTTACCTGAGTATAGATGAGATGAGCAGTGAAAATTCACAGGGCAACCTGCCAGAGTGACAGTTGGCAAATCTGCATGTTCTGATTTAGATTCGACCAGCTTTTTGAAGGCTGATACCGACATAGCTCTACTTTTGGACTGAAGCTGGTGAAAGACAATATTCCTGCCCATATTTAGCCCCTATAAATTTGGCTTGACGATGCCATACAAAAAGTAAAAAAAATGTTCCTCTCACAATGAGGTGTTTCCGTATGCAATGTGGAAAAGCTATGAAGTGACATTCAGACCAAACATTGCTGATGGACATCAGATTTCAATCATCAAGACAGTTTTGCATGTTGGAGTTGCAAAGTAAAATGTACCTGTCGTCGTTTTAACAGTCTGATCAAGGCAAGTGTTGGCGCAGCTGCAGTACCTGAGTGTTTTGGTTGGGGATCTGGAGGAGTAGCGCCAAACTGCTATAGTCAAAGTTGTCATCCAAGGCGACCAGAGCTCCATGCACACCGCTCTCTAGCAGGATGTTGGCGTAGTCTCTCAGGCCTATGCTCTGCACCCAGCGGATGACTCGCTCATTACTCCACACCAGTACATCTGCACACACACAAGTACAGAAACCTCATGTTAAAGCTTGATCTCTTATTTATTTATTTGTAGCATCTTGTTTTTGCTTTGTTAGGATGATTGTTTTTTTATGGTTATTTTGGGTACGCTTGCCTCTCATTTCATGCTGGCTATGCTCCCTGCGTCTCTCCAGTTCCTTCCTGTCATAGTTGAGCTTCTTCAGACCCATGATTCCATACTGTAAACTTGTTCTGGTGTTAGAAAATGAAACATATACACAGACATGTGATGGGAGAAATGTTTTTGTCATCCATTTGCAAACACACATACAAAAAAAACAGCCTAAAACATCCATAACAGAAAGAGTTACTGAACCTCAATGAAAACCATCCCATCTAAAAAAATAAAATATCTTATGGGGATTTTAGTAATATCTATGATTGATTCTGTCTGCTGATAGGTGAGCTGAGTCCAGTACCTGTGGAAGCTGTCCACCATTTTGAGATGCACCCTAAGGTCCTTCTTGGTTAGGTGGTCCAGCATGCGCGCGTCCACCAGGCACTCCATGAAGTAGCTGCGGTACTGAGGTAGTCCTAGACTGGGCAGCCACTCGTTCCCTATCCACTCATGGTTCATGTCGCCATAAGCTAGAGTCTGATAGAGAAGACATAAGTCAGCACACTTGATTTTACTGGATACAAGTTCATATTGGCTGTAAGATTTCATCCGTAATAAATGTTATAAATGGACAGACAGCAGGGTTTCACCTTACCTGTGCCCAGCTGCCCTCTTCTGAATCGGACTTCTGATTGAAACAAGGACAAGAAAAAAAAGTATACTTAGGACAGGAAACGAAGGCCCACATTTTTCTATAACAAATCCTGCAGCTGCATCCAAATGTCCCTTAAAATGTTAAACTCAGCTGATAACAGTGCATGAGTGCATGCTGAATGAACAAGGGAAATATCAGACAGTTTAAAGGTGCTCTAAGCAATGTTGGGTGACGTTACTTCTTGTTGACGTTCAAAGTATTAATCAAACAAAACTGAGACTAGATCGCTCCTCCCTTCTGTGCTTCAGCGCACTAACCCCCCCCAAATCCTTCTTGTCCGTTATTGGCTGAATGCTGGAACACGGTTTGTGTATGTTTGTATGGTCCAGGTTGGACCACTTTGTTTTTGTTGGCGTGTGTGGAGCCTAGGCTGTCTACAGAGACCGCGGTTTTTTACAGTGTGTTTAGGGGACGGGCAGCTCGCGGATAGTGAGGAGATGTTTGCTGTATGTGACAAAAAATGTTGTAGCCTAAAAAACGCGCAACATCGCTTAGAGTACCTTTCAGCAAAAGTTTGGTCATAGTGCTCCTGCATCAAAGAAAAAGCAAGATGAAGGAAGAAAGTTTCTTCTTACCAACCGCTGCTACGTTTTCACAAAGCTTGACTAATGACAAGGTGCTTTTAAGACATCGTAAAAGGCTCGTGGGAGTTACTGCTGAGCAAGTTAAAAGGGAAGAAAGCTCAGATCTAAATGGCATGAGAATTGGTCTCCAGAGGGATATTTTTTTTTCGCCCTCAGATGTGGCCTGGCCTGACAGTTCGCATTTGGAAATAGGTTACTAATGGGTCAAAATGCTGTCCCAAAAATGGTATAAGATTGGCTTTTAGCTTTGTAAGTCCTGAAGCCAGATAGGAGATAAGGCACATCGGGTGTGATGTTTAGATTAATGCATTAGAATGAGGTAATAGCCTGTATTCTTTCTGTAAAGACTCCTGTAAAATGAACATGAATTGGTATTGCTATGTAGGTGAAGGCACTGATGGATTTACAATCCAGTTATTGATTCTACTAATTAAAATGTGATGGCCACAATGTATTACTTTCCTTCCATGGCACATAATTGAAAAATCTACTACATGGCCACAAATACTCGCCCATAGCTTGAAACAGTCTGACAATGATGGAGAAGCTCAAATCTTACTGCACATCAGATCTCTGGAAGTTTTTTCTTCATTTCTGCGTGAGATAATAGTTCTTTTGGATACAAATGCTACATTTAACATCCAGCTGGCAGGCAGACTCACTGATGTGCACCGCAAGCCTGAAGAAGCCAAATGCAATAAAATAACTTTTCGAGATCTGGTGTGTGGTGAGTTTTGGGTGGTGTTTTAGTAACATTACCACAGAAATAAACAGTCTAGCCCTGATGATTCATGACCTTTCATAATGGAGATGAACTGAGTCAAACGACAGCAAAAATCGACACACATCTTCACTGAACCATCAGCAGCAGCAAAAGGCTTCAGGCCAAACACTACTTTGTATATCATTGACAGAGGATCCTCCGACTGAAATGCCGTTTAAAAAAATGAGTGTTGATAAGAGGCCCACAGATCAGGAAATTAAGCATGCCTGCTCCATCAGTCACCACCCAGGTCTCTCCTCATTCAATCCCTCAGATATCCACTATCACTCCCCAGACACACATGACTGACGGCGACGGTGAAGGACACAAGGGGACTGACCGTTTTGGAAGGGGCTGCCATGGTCTCCATCTCCTCATGGGTCAGCCATACATTGCCTGAAGGCTACAAGGGGCAGAGCCCAAGAGACAGAGCAGCAGCAGCGGGGTTGGTAGTAGAGGTCCGGTAGGAGGGGCAAGCAGTGTTAAAGAAGAAGAGCAGCACCACTGTAAGCCAATAGTGTTATAGCATCACAGTCAGATCATGAACTGGCCCCAAACCCGCCAGGGGTCAAAGGGCATAGGAAGAGGACAAAAACACAACACAGTACAGCACAGCACAGAACATCCCAGTTTCGGAATACAGTACGTGTACCACAAATAACAGACAGTTCCCATGCACAACAAGGAAGACCAAATAAAGTAGTACTATTAACACCAACAGACACATACAGCACCCATTACTCATCCCTCTCAATCTACATTCTTACTAGTAAAAGGTCGATTCACTCAAATTACAGAAAAGCACTTCTCTCTAGTCTCTCTGTATTTAATCCACAAAACATGCGGCCCGTATTTTACTGGGGACTATTTCTTCAGTAGAAAGTAGTCCCGATCAAAGCTGTTGACACTGGACCCTATTAGGGTGAAGGCTGAAATCTCTGCACAGATGAATCCAAAACTATCTCTAACAAACACTTGGAAGTAACTGAAATTATGTTTTATGTAATTTGTGTGACTCGACCCTTTTATTCTGCACCGTTGAAGCAGCAGTGATTGTTCTGCAGTCTCAGTGGAGCACTCCTTCACTGCATGTTCGAGGGGGGGGTCCAGTTGTAACCGCGTCGGTAAAGTGACCAATTCCTTCCCCTCCCTCAAACTTCTGCATGACATACATGCCAAACCATATTCACAAGGTCAATTAACTCTCCTCCTTTTAAGTCTGGCGTTTTGTTAAGTGCGACAACAGGCAGCGCGCCCGTCACAGTTAAGGGGGGAGTTTGTGATCGGACGTGTGGAGTTGCATGCTCTGTAATGAAAGTTTTATGAGGTGTGGAAGTGGAGCTTAGTGGTAGATGATAGGGTGAGGTAAAGGGGGAATGAGGGGGAGCATAAAATAGTACTGCTAGTGTTATTTTACAATGGGAGAAGACAGGAAAAGTGCAAGAGCTCATGAGTTATGACTCTGGCATGCATAGATAATATTGTGTAGAGACTAAAAACACAAATTAATATTCTCAACTGGGTTTATATAACTTCTCGTGGTTGTATGATGTATGGTCTGCATTTGTGTACCTTCAGAATTAAGCACATTATTCCTTGCTCTGCAGTGTGAACAGTCACTATCGTTAAGGAGCAGGAGTCCTTAGAGACCGTATGCAATTACCATGACAACAGGGAGCTACGAAAGCAACTGTGGTGTGGAAGGACTCGAGAGCTAAATTGCAGCACGCACTGGAGCAATGTTCTGAACACCGGGCCATCACTGACTCCCACTGTAATATTCACTTACTTTTGACCAAGACTGTTGGATTCATAATGTGCTGGGTGTGATCGTAACGGCCCTCGTTTGCTAAGAATTTGGCTGTTGTCACCCGCCAACACACGTGTCACTCATGTCTGGAGGCATTGTGCATGTAAGCAGAGAGGACAATCAGTCATACAAACATTTGTCAGAGCTGATCTGGAGGCAGAAATGATGCCATTTTATAATTTTTTAGTAATTTAAGTAATTCTGCCTAAATAACAGCAGAATGAAGGTGAAAGTGAAAGAGCAGCGCTTGTCCCTCTCTCATTACCACCACTGAGGTGCCCTTGAGCAAGGCCCTTAACCCCAACCGCTCCAGTGGAGCTGCTCAGTGGCCAGCAGATCAGACTGTGGTTGTACTGGGCAGCTTCCAGGTATGACCATGTGAATGTGACAGGTCGTCGTTGCAAATGAGAAATTGTTCTCAATCGACTTACCTGGATAAATAAAAGGTAAAAATGCTTTTATAAATGCTCTTGCTTTCAATTGAAAGAAATGATCTAGCTGTACTGATTTGCCTAGGTTAGCATGCTAGCCTTGCCAAACTTTCATTTTTGTTAAAGGGACATTTTGGAAAATGTGCTTATTCGCTTTCTTGCTGATAGATAGATGAGATTGATGTTATTGTTCAATATGAAGCAGGAACCAGCAGCCTGTTAGCTTAGCATAAAGACTGGAAGATTTTGTTATTCTGACATAGCCAGGCTAGTTGTTTCCCCCTGTTTTCAGTCTGTATGCTAAGCTAAGAGGCGGATTGTTCCTGCTTCATATTGAATAGTAAGATTAAATTAATCCATCCATCCATCCATCTATCTATTGCAGAGAAAGTGAATAAGCAAATTTCCCTAAAATGAAAAATGAAAGTTTGACCAGGCTAGCGTGCTAACCTAGGCAAGTCAGTTCACAGTTATTCCAGCTTCATAATGAACAGACAGAAGTTATAGGTGTATTGATCTTACCTAATTTTCAGCAAGAAATAAGTGTAGTTTCTAAACATTTTTAAATATTTAAATCGTTATGGCAGCTACTTTTATTCCATTTCTACTCCGCAAAATTATGAGATTACTTCTTTCTCCTGATCAGCTCCGTCTCCAACAAATGTTTGCACAACTAAAATTCTAGTCTGCGTCCATGTTCCCATATTTTCTGTACAACTCACGGTTCTGGAGGTGGGCGGTGCAGAGGGGCTGGTGAGGGAGACCATTTCCTGGATGGCCAGGCGAAGTTTGAGGCGGTGCAGAGGGTTACTGATACCGATCTCCCTCTGGATCTCGGTGTCAGAGAGGGCCGACATGATGGCTCCGCTCTTCACGTTGGCGCGACACGCCGCCACGTACCAGGCCGGCATTCCCAACCACAGCTTAACGACAAAGAGAGGAGACAAAGGAGCACGGGATGTTGAGTTTGGCCAGATTGAAAAGTAGTATTTGCCTTCCTCTAAAAATCTTTTGGTATAGTTAATTCTATATTTACGGTGTCATGAAAAAATTTGATTATATTCCACTAAAATACTTATCTATACTTTTATCAGTAGTTATTGCATTTTCGTCAGCATCCTGGGTTTAAGCAGAGAATTTTGTCCCTTGATAGTCAACATGCTGATACACAGGATTTTCCATCTTGCCAATAATTTGATAGGTAATGTGAGCACAAAATGCCGCCATATCAGCAGCTCAATAATTATCAGCAAGTATCAGCCCCCAATAAACTGGAACATTGTGGTCCGAGGTTGGGGAGTCCTGAAGTGGCTGTAGGTCATACAGTGAACATCAGGGGGCAGTAGAGTTTCTATAGTTCATCTTTTTCTACTGTTTAATCCAATGTGTTCAGTTAGTCCAAAAATATCAGTCAGAGGAACTGAGTGAGTGATTCACTACATTAATTCATCTCCAAATGATTTATCATAAATTGGAACTGGGGTCATAGCCTAATGAAAATTCCTCATAATGGATCTAAGCAAACCAACAATATAAACACATTACAATGACTGTATGATTGAATAGCTTATTTCATCAAGTCAAAGATGCGTTGCAGTGAATGTTTGATGTCAAACAGAAGACCAGTGCCTTTTATGTCTTAGAGAGAACACATGACACTCATGAATGATTAATATTAAGGAAAATGGGACTTTGAATGAGTTTAGTCTGAATTCTATGCAATATTCTGCATGTTATTTGAAGACAAACATGGTAAACTGTGGGCCAATCAACAGGAAGCTTCTGCATTATAAAAGTAAAGCTCTTGGGTCTTTACACGACACCTTTAGTACTTTGCAATTGAATATATTTGCAAATGAAAATCAGGTGATAGAGATCAACCAACAAAAAAATGTGACTACTTACCTCCAGCCAGGCTACAACTGTAGGGCCATCCCATTGGGCGAAAGGTAAACCCTTTCTCCTGGCCTCCTCCAATAGCTCGTGTCTGAGGGCGGGGACAGAGGAGACTTTGTATGAACATGTGTACTTGTACATCATAATAAACACACATTTTCACTCTGATACAAAACCACACCCTCTTAAACTCTCTCTCATCCGCACTCCGGCACACTGCCTTTCACAAATCCCTGCAGTCAGTGTCATGTCTGTGTGCGTGTGTTTGCGCGCAGGACTGTGTGTGTATAATACATGTGAGGAGAGTACTTGAACACATTTTATCTCCTAGTCCAGCCTGTACACTAAGCGTGTTGAAAAGAGCAGCGTTTTATCATTCATCGCTGTGCTGTCAGAGTGGCGCAGACAAGCACACAACTGTAGCTACACTCACTCACACACTCACACTTTGTATTACTGCATTTATGAGGGCATTCACTGAATGAATTCATTCCCAAATCCTGACATTAACATTCTGTAGTCATACACCTACAGTATTTATAATCTTAAATTCACTGCTAGTAGAAAGTAGAACTAGCCCTGTGTGCCCAAATGTATATGCCTTGTATGTTTTTTAGGGTTTCTTTAGCAAGATATCTTAACTACATAACACATTTTGATGACATTAGGTGGGTGTTAAGGCCATCAGCCAAGAAACAAGCGTTCTTTGGTGTGGATATTAGCACCACCACATGGTCATTTTGATGCACTTTTTTCCCCACCACTGCTACAATAATAACGGTGGCTCAAAGTCAATGTTTAAGCATTACCATCTGCTCATGAAGACTGTGTAATACAGTCGAAAGCTACATCACATACTTGGGTGACCCAGAAAAACAATAAGTGTTGCCTGCTACTTGTAGGTATGGCCTATTTGTAATCAGCTTCGTAGACACTACTGTGAAATGCATGAGGTGCCGCATTTGCAAACAAATTAAGATGATAGGTGCATATTTCAACTCTGAGAAAAACTGTGAAATTTGATCGCATAGTGTATATAGGGGGCGTTATAGCAACATAACCAATTGAAATACCTATAACTCAGTGGTCAATCTGACTCACTTTAATTTGGTACAATTAATCCCTGCAGAGTTGTAATATTCCTTATTTCAAGCTCCAACTGCGTATTTTAACCCAGATGCAAATTGAAAATGTGTAAATATTTGATTAAAATAACACATTTAGAGGATTGTACATCCTTGGTGGAGGTACTGTATGTGTCTTATGAGAGCAAATATAACACACTCATACACACATACACCTGGTAGGCACTGTGCTGCAGTGAACCTGGACACTACATTGCTAATCTAAGCACATTTGCCCAACTCATCCCAGTTCAGCCACTCCGAATGTATTCTGCTGAGAGAGATTGTTTTCACACCAATGAAACCTTTTGTTAATGCAGTTTTTGAATCATGCAGCAGGGTATTTTTAAAAGTAACTTTTCTTCACAATGTCTGGGCTGCGCTCCATGTTTTTTTTTTTTTTGTCTTAGCAGTTGAAGTATAACCTAAGAGCTTTTGTTTTGCCTCACTTGCCGGTGCCGAATTACTCAGAGCAACGTCATTTGCACCTTATCGACAAAGAGCAGTAAATACATGCTCTTGGTCTGTCATACACAGAGCTATTTTTATTGTGCTGAATCCTTCCACTCTTAACCAGACACGGATAACTTATAAACAGCCTAAAAATGCCCGACAAATGGGACCAGGGAACGCACTCGTACTCACACCCACACGCCAAAAACAATGCAGTTCTTATTCAATTTGGTGAACACATTTCATAACAAAAAAACTCTGAATCAACAACGCATTCCCTGAGTGTGTTGTCAAAGAACTTTGACAAATGGAAAGAGTGGGCTTAGTAATAAACATGATACATGTAGCATTCAGAGCGTTGAAGGCCTCAGTACAGTGAAAGGGCACTTAAACACAGAATACATGGCATACAAAGGCCTACAGGTGACAGAGGAAATGTGTTTGTCCAAACACAACCAGGTACATTCACTGTCTTATCTATCCAGCACGTTTTATGTTCAGGTCAGGTCTAATGCATGGAGAAATACATCCACTGAACATAGCTGGGGAAAGGGAAGTAAGGAAACAGTTATGACAAATCATACAAACAAAAAGAACATTTGACATTCCCATAACCAGATATTACAGCTGGTTATTTCACACAAATAGATAGAGACACATATAAGGAGAGGAAGACATTCCAGGTATAAAAATTGGGCCCCAGTTTTAGTGGCGGCACATTCTCTGTCCAGCCATGGATGCAGCTGCCATTGAACTGTAAAAAGGGGGGAAGAAACGTCTTCAGATGGTAAATGACAAAAAGAAAGAAAGAACGCAAAGCCGTTGTTAACAGCCATGAAGGATAGAGAGGTACATCGATAGATAAGAGACGTCAGCTTTGGCACTGGTCTTTCGGGAGAGGACGGATGGCAGACAGACAGGAGAGATGGCAGACAGGGCAATATGGCTGAGACAATGGTCATATCCAGGAGGTTCAGTTATACATCCTCGCAACTTACCCGCTTTGTTAGAGTCAGAGGGTGATGAGAGGGAGAGGAAGGGTAAGAGAGGAGAGAATCAGAGAGCAAAGAAGGGAGAGAAAGAGGGAGAAAGAGAGAGCGACGGGGAGACAAAAGTACAAAAAATGTTAATGAGTTAATAGGCAATTAAGGATACGGCTGCAAACAAACACGTGCGCTGACACACACACACACACACACACACACACACACACACACACACACATCTCACAATGGAGGACATTCGTTTACAGGAGCATCTGTAGACCGGTCAAAAAAAAAAAAAATCTTCTACAATGCAGTTCTGACCACATCTCGTGCAGCAGAGGAAATGAGAAAATGCACTGAAACACAGCAAGACCCTCTCCATGGCCTTACATTCAAATGCTCAGTTACATTCAGATACTTGTCGTTACCTCTTGAAGAAAACAAAACAAGAATAAAAAACACACCCAACAATGAGAACTACAGTGGTATTGATAGATCAAGATGCTGAAATGGAAATAGTGCAGGCAGCTCAATGGCATGCAGTGTGGAGGAGGAGGCACCAAGATGCAAGGTGGTGGTGTGGCCTTAATCCCGGACACTGCTATGAAGAAGTCAGTGCAGTGGAAGAAAAACAACACATTTGTCAACATACAACACTCTCTATTGACTATATGGGAGGCAACGTTATTTGTCATGACAACTCAATGTGCACTTCGAGCAAATGACATTCATCATTTGGCACTGGGGCATGGCAAATGTGCGCGCGCGCGCACACACACACACACACACACACACACACACGCACTCTCTGCAAAAGTCCAGCTGAAACATTTGCGAGTGGTTTCCCCCTTTTCCTGCAGGGCAGAACACACCAGATCTGACTGTGAGGGTAATTTATGGGCGGTTTGTTGGGAAAGCCGTCTATAACTTCCAAATTGACAAAGTAGCTTTGTGAGATTAATTGGGTTTTCGCCTGGATCAATAGTCTGACTTTGGCTCTGTGTCTGAATACAGTGAGGCTAATCTCTGCTCCAGCTTCTGCTTTCTATCGATCCTGCCCTCAGTGTGGGTTATGACATTGCATATACAGTGCAGCCGTGCTTTCATAGAGGGATAGAGCTTGAGGTAAACACAGGAGGTGGGTGTAATAGCCTCTGTCTGTGTGTCAAAGGTCAGATTGGACTATATATATATATATATATATACTGTAATGTAGCAGTGAAAAGGTCTAAAAACCAACAGCTAGATGACTTCCAAACACAAAGCATCTGTTAAAATATGACTATGAACTTCATATGGCCATTTGTACAAGCAGATACATTAAATGGACACTGCTGGCTGTGAATATGTAGATCCTACTAAAGGACTATTTGGATGCTTGGGTGACTAGTGATGCAGTTCTGTGGACAAAGCTTACTTCTTTTTCAACCTGCGGTCCTTCTCAGCCTGAGTTCCCAGCTTGCCCACCCCCATGTCCTGGCCAGCCATGTCTGGGTCCATCATGGTCGCTGAAAGATGAAGAGGATATCGGTGAATACAACCTGATTCTGTATGATACAAAATAAATAAATACTAAAATGTTCTCATAAGTGCCTGTATTTGCCTCTGTTTAACATGGTAAAATCACCCCTTTATGTGCTGTTAGAATTTAGGTGGTGTTAAGGCGAGTTCAACATGCTCACAAAAGGTAATTATAGAATTTAATTTGTGATAACCTATTGGTAATGGACTACAAAATTCAAAATTGAATTTTGGGGGGGATTTTAAACAATCATTTCAAAACATTAATCAAATATTTCAATCTTTGCTGGTATACCAGGCCATTATACCATTATGATCTCTCTTTTAAATTAAGAATTTCATATAATTCAGTCAATGTTGGTCACAATTGATTTGATGAGTTTTTTCAGCTGAGTGTAGGAGCATCTAGTGCATTATTATTATGTTGTATTACTATTGTATTATACTGTTATTACTACTAGTATTAATAGCAGTTATGCCAGTTTCAGAAGAGCTTTAGTGCCCCATTGAATTAACTCTGCCTAACTAAGAGACCATTTTAGCATTCTTCCAACAATGGTACAATGAATTTACACTATGCAAATAAGGTATTAGTTGAAATATGAATATTGTTGAAAGATGTCTCCAGTGCCCACCTTGTGGATCTACCATGACATGTCTGTGTGCCAGATGTGCCATTCTGCCCTTCTCCTTCTTGCCAAAAAGCCGTCCGATAGAGGATTTGATGCCCTTTTTCTTCGTCTGCTTGTGGAGGGAGTCTTGGCTGCTGGCTACACTACTCAGTGCACTGGCCTCAGCCTCCAGAGAGGACACGATCCTGAGGACGGACACACACGGGGACACACACAAAACATGAGTAAAGGTTTCGGGTACATTTCACTTTGATAAGATTATTTCTCAAGTATCTAAATCTTTAGATTGTCATTAGAATAGTTATTATAGAACAGTTCTTAGTAGCCTATAAATACCTCAATGTATATATTTTATACATTTCCAAGAATTGTCACCTCACTTGCATTATTTCTTTGCTCTGTTCTAGTCTATTTTTCTGTGCAGTATTCTAGAAGTATTTGCTGCTTTCCCCCGGCTTCACTTTTTAAGCTCATTTATACACGCCAATTACTGAAGACTCATTTAATATAGTTGCTACAGCCTGTGCTTTAAGTGTGAAAAAGCACCCATCTTATCTCTAGTGTGCTTAAAAATAATGCATGGAAAAATTGCAGCTTAATTGGAAGCTTCCAATACTACTACAGTTAAGGTTAAGATACAATCAATAAAAGATCAGTCTACACAGTCAACATGAAGTGGAAAAAGCCAAAATGACTCCACACCAACAACATTACTTCGGTCGTTCAGAAATATTTGCACAGCTGATGCCTACCCTCGTGCGTCATTGTGCGAGGAGGCTGGCAGTGTGTGTGTCATTCGTACAGTGCGCGGCGTTGGTGGGGGGGATGTCTCGCACTTGATGGTGGCCTTGTCCTCGCGGCCGTCCTCGTCCACCGCTGCAATCTGAGGGACGAGGGCAAATAATGGGGGGCATTAGATGACCCTGGGATACGAGTAAATCACCTTTGCGTCATTACAGCAACCATTTCATTAAATATATACTGTCTGTACCTTTCTCCTGTGTTTCCTCAGATCACTGGGCTGTTGGGCAGAGAGGGGAGAAAAAAAAGACAAGTCAATAATCCATGTGTTAAAGCATGGACAAAAAACATTTCCATGTTGGTAATAAATAAAAGACTATTGGCTCATTCATATTAATATCATACACCATTAGATACTCATTAGCCTTTGCCCAATAGCAGAGCATCAATTCACAGATCAATACAGCGGGACAGAGGAGGATTGGTAAACAAGTCATTTGACGGATCAATCAAATCAAAGCTTTATTGCTTTAAAAGCCTCTGGGTAAAGGACCGTCCACTTGCTGTGGTGGATTATGGGGGCATATATGAATAGGTTTTATTTTTTCAATGTAAAAAAAAATTAATCTTGCTGGGCACATCTGTTTCAGCCTCAGGTCAATGTTGAGAGAGTTAGAGAGGAACTGAGCTGTAAAACATATTGTCTATTCTTGGAGAAACTGCAAGCCATCCCTTTGACACCTGGGCTGCAAGATGACAGCTGACAGCTAAGAGCATTTCTGTCACAACGTTCTCTGCACGCTACTTTAATGCAGCAAGCCTTAAAAAATGGTCTTCTCTAGCTATTAGAGCTCAACATGCAGATATACTCTAAAACACCTGGACAGGTCAGCTGCCTTCATTTCTTTTGCTTCGTTGTACAAAAACAGTGTTTACTAGAGATTGAAACAACCATCAACTACAAACTCAATGCATTGTTATGGACATATGATACCCAATAAGGGACTGAGAAATATTATATGTACAATACATTTATCAACCTATGTGTATTTCTATGTACTTAGAAAAGTGTTCTAATCTCTAAAACAAATCTAGAATCCCTGAAAGTACACACTCGGATTTAGAGTGTACTCAAACTCTAATCAATCACAGCACTACAGACTAAAATCAGAGACAGATGACCATTTTTGCAATTCGCCACCTCATAGAAATCCATGTCAAATTTCACCCTAGCCGTTGCTCCTGCAATGCAACAACCATCAGTCTTTTCATCAGTGTGAAGCGTGATTTATGGTTCTGCAGAGACTCCACGCAGAGCTTTTGCCGTAGCCGACGGAAGTGGCCTGAAGTTTATACTTTGTACACTCTGTGTTTGTGTGGTAGAGCGAGGGAGAAGTGACAGAGTGACGGTGATTAGCTTCGGAGCGAGTAGCGACTCTAGTCATAGTGAGAGAAACAAAGTGTCTCCCCTGTGCTTTCTGACCACGGTGGGAAATCTGCAGCAGGAAAAGTAGCCACGGCGTAGATTTTACGCAGACGTATAAATCGCACTTGAATCCTCACCACACCACTTGTCTATACGAGTTTGAACCCTGTGAAATAATACATCTCAATACCGTGTGTTCTAGCGTTACAAAAACAATCATACCGCTGGACGTGATTGTAAAGGTCACAATATATAAAGGAAAAAAATTGTTTGATATCACAGATATGACCAATTCCATCTTGCGTGAGACGTTTTGTGTTTTAGGGTTAAAGATTTTATGCTGCAACTCTGACGAATGAACGCATAAAAAAGGTCAGGCTCAAGTATTGTCTCTTCATATGAACTAGGGCTGCACGATTATGGCCAAAATGATAATCCCGATTATTTTGATCAATATTGATATCACGATTATTTGTTGATTTTAATCCATTTCTTAAGAGCACCACCGGTTATCCTCCACTATCTTTTTGGACAAATATTTCTACTGATTGGGCTCATGGTGGTATCAAACTTGTTAGTTATTGTAATAGTTTAATAATACTATGAAATAATGATTGAAACATATAGAATCAGGCAGTACAGATACCAGTGAGAGGCACTATGTTCTTGTAGTTCTTTTTTTTACTGACTAAGTTAAAAATCAAGGGTTGATTTGAATAAATCTTGGAAGAATATTATATAAATACACTTTTTTTTTAACAAGTCTGATTTACTCTTTATGACCCGCAAGGATTAGTGCAGTGAATTAAAAGGTGAAGCTCACTTCATACAAACCACAAAAAGTCTACTTTAATACGTTTTCTGTCTTAAAATGTTTAAATATTCTGGGAATGCAGAACTTTGTAGATTTTTTCAGAAATCTTTCTAGAAACAAATGTAAATATCTATTTTAAAAGGAAAACACTAGATTGCATTACTTGTTTGGGAGGACAGTTTTATCACTGTTTAGCAGCTCCTCAAACGAGGTTAAAGAGAGGATCATTCTGTTGATGTAGCCTACTGTACTTACACATCCGGGGATGACTATGTATTTGGGGTGGGAGAGGAAGTCTACATGTAGTAAAGCAACTTACCAGTGTCATGACCCCCATGCGTTCCATATCGCGGGCGGGGCTTCGAGGATCGAGTTTGGGGGTGGAGTGTCCGCTGGGCGGGGAGGAGGAGGCCAAGGAGGAGGCGGTGGCTGAGGCAGTGATGGAGGCTCCGTGGTGGTGCATTCGAGCCAGGTTGAGGCCCTCGAGGCTGACGCTGGCCACCCGGTTTTCAATCTCCTCCGCCCTCAGCTCCGTCGACTCCTTCTCCTCCTGGATCAGCCTTGGAAGAGGCGGAAGGAGGACAAGAGGGGAAAGTCAGCAGTAGGTATGTGTCTTCATCTCATATTGTCATTACGATTTTGCAATATAGAGTTTACTGTATAAACAGTAACATCCAATTGCGATAATTTCCAGCTTAACTTATACAAATGGACTGTTTTTTATCTGCATCCCTGCTACAGAGTATAGTCTTCGATATGGAGGTGGATTTCTGGAGATTTGCCTAACAAATTCCATTAAATACCTACAGTATAAGGCAAACTAATTAAAGGCCAAAGTGAGGAGATAAAAAGGCTAAAAGTCAGATCATTAGTTTTACCCTTACCCAGGGTCTAACCCTGTAATTAGCGGAGAGCTCGACTCCTTGCATTCATGATCACTATCTGACATCAGATTTGAATGAACTCTTCCTGAATGAAATGTGGCACTTTGTCTATTGATGGGGATGTAAATTAGCAAAGCCACATTAAGAACCCTTGAAATTAAGAACTAAGCGACGCTGCGCCTGGGGTTATGAATACTTATCAGCACAGGCTAATAACAGCATTAACAAGCGAGAGGCAGACCACATTTCCTGAAACATTTAGTTCATACAAGAAAAGTGTTTGGTTCATAGACAGGAAAAGTGATCTACAGACATGCTCAACAGACAACTTCTACCTTACAATGAGCTTGACAGGTACTTGCAAGGTAAATTATGCTGCAGGTTTGGTTTTTCTTATTGACATGAATACAAACCAACCAAACTTGTTGATCTCAACGGGGTGTGCTTAATACTATATATATATATATATATATATATATATATATATATATATATATATATATATATATAGATTTAATATAGATTTTCTGTGAATTATAACTTAAGAAGCCAAGGATGGTTGTAGAAAAAGGACAAAGTTAAGAAACATTGTTAAAAAGCGAAGGAGACCAAATTATCTGTTGGAAACGGGGCTTAATCCAACAACAGGACAACACCCCAAAGTCAGAAATGTTTTTGGTAATCTGCAAAAGAGAACAAATAGATGCAGCTTTCTGGGACATATGATCCTAACAACATACTGTATCAAGTGCTAACTTGATTTGAAGTCAAATGGATTAGCAACACAATAAGTAAAGGAAGCAAATCAATATGCCCGGGAATATGGCCTCTGATACTGAATGAATACTGCGTGTGTGCGTCAGGTACCGAATCTCCTTGTTGATTGCGTCCAGCTGCTCCTGCAGCATCATGGCCAGAGTTTGGGCATCGGAGTGGCCGCTGGGTGAGAGCATGTCCATGGAGCTGAACATCGTTTCCCTGTCATCGTCATCGATGTCTGACATCTCTGTGTCGCTCTCAAAGTGATGGCCTCCCAGAACCCCGAGCTGCTGTGAGCGCCATTCGTGTTCCCCCAGTGATTTAGCCTGCACATACAGACCGGGACAGACTATGAATAGCAGATTATATCAATTTGGATTTAATACATTTAAAAATCTTTAGAGGAATACTTAAAGCAATAGATAGATAATCAAAGCAATGTTTTCTGTCATGTATCAGAATTCTTATGAGCTCTTACTGTAGGTTATGCAGTCCCTAAACTATCACTTTTCTCACAATATTTGTAAGAGACATCTTCATGTAACATGTAAATGCACCATAAGTCACTTCGCTAAACAAAAATCTAGGTAACAGACCAACATGATGGAGGTGTAGCCTGAGAGCACACATCATCATCCTCTAAAGTAACTTATTGCCTTGTTAAGTCTGGACATAATAAAAGCATGCAACATGTTGGGTTTGTTGTCTTCTTTAAACTTTAATTTTAATTTAAAAGAGGACTCCAATTACCATTTAAACCATGTACATTTGCTGGATAGAAATGATTTCATCCTGGGAGAGGCTACCCTGGACCCTTCCCCTCCTGGCCCATAAAAAAACTGTCTGCTACTAAAAGAGAGACGAGCATGATCTCATTGTTGAAGCCCATATATACTCTCCTGGTGATGTTTCTCCCACACTAACAACAAAACCTACGCTAGCCCTGATGCACTGTGGCGGGGAGTGTGCCAATCTCTCGTCATCAAAATTATACAAATGAGATGCTCACACCAAAGTATAAGTGACTGAGATCACCTCTTAAATGTGCCTTTATCTCTTCCCATGTTTACCCTTAATACTATAATTGTTTAAAGTGCCTTAAAACATATTGAACATTATGCAGGACTGAGGCATTCTCAAAGGAATAAGAAGGGATGTCCCGATCGGAGCCGATATGGGCATTTTTTTGAAGTGATCGGGGATCAGCAGTCACCCGATCACCTTACTCCGATCATTTACATCAGTAAATTCTACACCATTCTAACTAGAAGCTGATTTTATATGTGAGTTTTACAAAAATGCTAGCTGCACTAAGTTTAATGTATTAAGCTGAATACATATTTTAGAGACTTTGTTTACTTAGTTATTTTTGTAAACGAAAAAACGGTGTGCAGTGCTATTATATAGACAATTACAAGTATCGGATCTGGACTTGGTATTGGCAGATATTCAATATTACAAAAATCGGATCGGGGGGCCAAAAAAGCTGATTGGGAAATCCCTAGACAAAATGTTAATCTGATTTCAGCATCCTTACCAAAGGTTAATTATATTGCCATATTGGAGACTTTTAGCACTTAACATTGCGTTACAGCCTCAGGGTTCTCAGGAAGATTTCTACTGGGTGTGCCAAAGAGCTTCCAACTGGCTATTTAGAAGTAGCAGTGGTAAATAGCATTTTACTTTAAAAGGCACAAAACGATCAAAGGCAGACAAATAAGACTCTGTGGCTCACCTTGGTTTCACGCAGACCCATGCGACCTCTCCTTGGCCGCCGGATGACTTTGGCTGAGCGGTAGTGGTCCGACTGGGTTTCAGCCAGAGATCCCAACGAGAATCGGAGCTCAGCTGACGTGTCCAGATGAGACCTGAGAAGCAACTTTTATGATTAATGCTACACTTTGTGGTGGAATTTCCAGAAACGCCATGTGCTCACACTTCGCCTGAGTTATGAAGGAGATTACAAAAGATGAGACACAACTAAAATGTTATGGTAATGTTCCTGGTAATGCAGACAACCAATCAAATCTTGTGCTTGGGTACGTCAAGCGTACCTAATAGTCACAGTGATGTGGTGTAAAGTGTACTTATTGAAGGATCAGCACTCGTTATGCATGCCTCTATGGCTGCAAATTGTTTGTCTATGGAGGAGATTAAGGCTGCTACTGTCAACGCATCAGCACTGTAATATTAGAATGTCATGCAGCATGAAAAAGCTAGAAAACATCCAAGAATAGATATGGAGAGTTCAGTGATACCAGTGTTTCTAACAATAGTGCAGAGCCAATTGTTTCATCAGTGACAGATAAAATAACTGGAGAAAGTAGGCTATATCTGTTTTCCAGCATTTTATGGGATTCCTGTTACATAGACAAACTTAGGTTACATTGGTTATACTTGTCTAGATTTGGGCTTTTAATTACATCTCTACTGGATCTTAGCCAGTTAATGTCATCCAAACACAAAGTAATGGAGATGCTTCCTTGACTGTAGTTAGATGAGGAATCTGTAAAACGTACAGTAAGGCACACAGTTAAGCAACTTTAAGAACGTGCCTCTGTTTCAAAGGCAAGCAACCGTGGCTTCTTCTTGAAATTGTTTGGTCTTTTCAATGGCTTTCTTGCTGCAACTCGACCTGTCAAACCTGCAGTTCTCTTTACGTCTTCTCTTTCCAGTTGAAACTGAGACTTGGTTATTCCGACCACTATTAAGCTGTGCTTGAAGCTGTTGTCCTGCGAGCTGCCTATCACACAAGCTGTTGACTCTCAGAAACTTGTCTTGTGATTCTGTCATGGCTTTGGGTCTGCCAGACCTTTTCATGTCAGAGTTTCCCCCAGTTTCTGAGTGCCTTTTGATGGTGAAGAATACTGTACTCACTGACACCTTGACATTCTTCGCAATTTCTCTGTAGGAAAGACCAACATTCTTAAGTGTTATGATGGTCTGTCTCTCTTCCATTGTTAATTGCCTTTTTCCCCATTTTTATGGCAACACACTACTTTGTGCAGTACAATAGTGTTCAAATAATGCTCACAAGGGTATGGTACCACAGTGTGTTCCAACAATACTTGTATACAAACAGAGGGGGTTGTAAGTCATCCAGACCAGTTGGAACACCTGTGGGAATTGGTAGCACCAACTTTCAAAGCTTGATCAACCTCCATTGCTGCAGAACAGCTTTACATGTTTACCCATTTCTTGTTCCCTGAAAAAGGCCTTTTTGTAAAATTCTGAAATGTACATTATTTTTCAGTTTTGGGTAACCTTACTTTTTTTTTTTTTTTTTAACCTCAGGCAGTTCACCACTTACCTTTGTACCATTTCAAGCTATTCATTGGACTAGAACAATTGGGGTGTTCTAAAACTTTTGACCAGTAGTGTATATGTGTATAAGTCCCATTTCACAAAATCGTGTGACTATATTTTCAACTCATGGAGCTAATGTTATCTTAACTAGTTAGCTAGTTAACGTTACTAGCTTAAGCTAACATTAGCTCCATGAGTTGGTAGCCGCTACCTCCAGCTCCAGTTCAGCCAATCTCAGAACCCATCGGCTATCAGTCTGACAACGATTTAGCCAAAAAACGGCCAAAATTTCGGCAGGGGGGAGATTTTCTGCACAACATCCATGGTTGTTTCCGGTGTAGCAAGCAAATATCTGGGCCACGACTTCCTCTTCTGTGCGGCAGTCATTGTTTACAGTCCAAGTAGATAGATTTTGTAGGTGTTTTAGGTCCAGACAACATTTCAGCTAATCTCTATAAACAGATTATCTGCATATGAATGTGAATTGTTGTATGCATGTCTATGTGTCATGCAATAAAAAAGCTTGACGGGCATAGCAACAGTATCTAAGGGTGGCCGGGCTCAGCAAACAGGCAATTTCATAAGTTCAAAGTTCAGTGGAGATTTTCAGGGTCCAGTGGTCTAAAGCCATATATGGTTTAAGTGTTCAAATATTAAAAGTTAAAAACCCTTAAAGTTAACCCTTAACCCCCCCCCCCCACACACACACACACACACACACACACACATACAGCCAACCTACCGTGACAGGGTGGGTTCTGTGAGGGAGCCTGCCCTCAATCTGAACTGGTCCAGCTCTGATCTCAGTTTCTCAATCTCCTCTGCCAGATGTGTCTGGACAAAACAATTTGACAAGATGTCATAACGGGACTTGTCTATGATATTGATTGCCCAAAGAATGATTATCCCAGTATTTCATACATTAATCATATTGGTTCATGTCAACGCTGTCGAGTGACATGGCTGAGAGCCAGTGGGGTTGATTATCTTCATATTGCTGAATTCTAACTGACACTGTGATACTTTGTAGTGTTTTTCATACTGCTAGTGAAATTTATTTCACTATATTTTCCCCATGTGGGATACTTATGAATATTCAACTGCAGAGGTTAATACAAAATGAAAATAAAGCCAACAGCCAACCTCATGTAATATGTAGGAGATTTAAAAAAAGAAAAAAGAAAGACGTGATCATAATTTCTTGATCATTGCAACCTACTTTTTCATGGATTGAATCTTCGTACTGTTTTCTGTAACCTTCCGAATCTTGGATTAACAAATTCTGCAGAAAGAAGAACATACAAAAGTCAGGTGAGAAAATTCACCTCCTCCAGGCATTCATTGGACAGAATTCATATTGATAAGGTTTCCATCGACAATGGCAGCCATCTTTAACCTTCTCTTCTAGAGCTGCCATTCTCTCCTTCAAGTGGAGCTGTAGACGCTCGTTGGACTCTGTGAGGAGTCTGTCCACCGTGTCCGACAGTCTCTTGTTGTGCTCCTCATTCATCTTTTCTCTCTGTCGAGCCTGGAGGGATTATAGTTCACACGATTTAAGAGTATTATTCCAAAGTCATATCTGGTTAGTAACCAGATATATGAATATATAGTGGAGCAGGGATTTGCTACTTGTGAACTCCCATAATCAGTTCCATAAGTCTATCCGTTGTGGAAAGTACAACCCAAGAGTTGTTCTACCCGAATCATTTTTAAAAGCCTAGGAAGACCTAAAGTAAATAATTTCCAATGAAAAGCAAAGGAAAGTTTAAAAAAATAAAATAATAATCACAATTCTGTGCAGCAGAAATATGTTTTTCGACTTTCATATCCCGTTAATAATCTTGTGACCTCACAGATTGAACTTGTGACCCTTTTGGGGGTCCCAAACCCCAGGTTTGGAACCACTGTTGTATTATATAGACAATAAATGTCTATTCTTGGGGAGAATTGTGCAATTAGATGAGTTGTTTTAACGCTGGTAAGGCATAAAGCTGGTTTTCTGTATTTTCTTTAAAGTTTTAGATGTAATGAAATCCCTTAATTCCCACAAGCCGTTTGAACTGCCTCTCAGTGTGAACTAGAATAAATAATGAGATCTAACTTTTCAAATTCAGAGTTCAAAACAGGTCTGTATCCTGCTAGATATGCATGCCCCGAAACCTTTGTGAACCCATTCCTGAGGTTACAATTATATTTTCAAACACTTTTCTCTTCCAAACTGGGTATCTGTGATTTCTAACAAACAGAGTGTAAATTATAATTTCCCCACTGGGGATCAATAAAAAGCATAAAATTAAATAAATTATCTAGGGTTTTGGGATGATACTATAAAATGCAACTTTGAAGATTCTGATGTCATCAAAAATAAGTAGGACATTATTGCATCATTTGGGAGCATTTTACAAACCATTCTATCGCCGTAGTGTGTGAAATATTGATGTGGTCTAGTGTCAGTGGTGATAAATCAGAAAATGTGTCATCAGTCGCAGTCGCCTCAAGCTGCCATGCTCATGAGGGAGTGGCTGCCTGGTTAACGTTCCCTGGCACAACGCCTCCGTGGTGACTCACCCGTAGCAGCTCCTGGTTCTTCTCCTCCAGCTGGCATTCCAAGTGCCTCATTCGCTCCTCAATGCTCCCGTGACGCTCTTCCGCCTACAGATGGATCACAGCATAGACAAGACAAAAGAGGGCGCGATGATCTGCGTGTTTGACAGCCTGAAGGGCAACCAAAGAAAAGCAGTGGCGACGACACAAGCCAAAGCCTCTACCCCAAACTCAAAGATGGATGTCTATCGTTTTAAAGCATAACAGGAGAGAGAGCGCTGGCTGAAACAAAAAGTGACAAGAAGAAAGATGGAGAAGAGGCCACCAAAGGACAGAATGAAAGAGGAAGAGAGCTCCTCCAGCACTGCCAAGTATGAGCTCCAGCCAGAAGTGCCATGCAGCTGTCCCATAGTGGTACAACAGCCAGAGCAGAATCCCAGTAAACACGCTCGCCACAAAACACTAATAAGATAAATGAATGAAATCTGCTCTCTACAGGAATTGGCAGTAGCTGTGATGCCCTGTGGGACTACCTTCCTAAGAATGGAGTTCATTTCTTGGAGTTTAGTTTCCATAACAAAGTGATAATCATCAGGGGAGGAAGAGGAGCTGGAGTCAGACTATGTGGCCGAGGAAGAGGAGAGGGACATGTTGAAACGTCATGACATGACACCACGTGCACACTAACACACAGGTATAGAAAAGAATCAAGAGACAAGGGTATCTGTGGGAATGTGTCAACAGTATGTGTGGTAACGTATGCATGTGCCTGTTCTTACCTTGGTGAGGGCTGCTATCCTCTGGGCCAGTTCAGCTTCTACCTCCGGCAGCGTCTCCGCCTTCCTCATGGTCTGCTGGAGCTTCTGCTCTGCAAGCTCCAGCCTCTCCTGTAGCTGCCTGTTCTTCTCCTCCATCTACACACACACACACACACACACACACACACACACACACACACACACACACACACACACACACACACACACACACCAAGGACATTAGCAGGTAGTCATTTAGAAGATTTATGAGATATTGCATACCGTAAACACTCCAACAAAATGCTAAATGTATTTAAATAATAATGGCAGGCATAAACAAAGATGAGGTAAAGGCTTCTATACTACAGAGTAATGGTATACAGTATGTACTATGTACTACTTTCTTAGAATTGCCTCGTCATATTTTGACACAATTCTTTTAAAAACAACAATCTGATATTGGTATTGGCCTTTGCAATACAAGACATCAATTAATTTATTAGTTGTGTACTAAGAGGAAATTATCTTATATGGATGTCAATAAAAATTTGGAATGCCACTGTCAATTTAAGTTTTTAACAGAAAACACTAAAAGCTTTTCTCAAGGACTATATGCATATTTATGTAATTATTTATTGCGTTGTGGGACAATAGTGTCCATCAATAGAACAAAAAAGCAAGCAGATTTACTATGCAAAGTGAGACATTTGAGCATACTTGCGTCACTTTTCCAGTGAGAATACACTACATACTTAAAACCTACTTTGGGATTTGGGATCCAGTTTATGACTTTTGAGCCAATGAAAAGGCTTTTAATGTGAAACATTTGGAGGTTTACAGTTCTACTGACAGTAGCTTCACATTAAAGAGAAAGAAAGGTAGTAGAACCAATTGGAATTAATTAGTGGGTGAGAATAGAGTTTCTGTTAAGAAAAAAACAGACAACTTCTACTGATGGAATAAGTGCTGTAGAAATATACATCATCCGAAATTTACCAAGACAAAAGGTAAACATGGAGGATGTGTTGAGCTTGCAAAAACAGCAAACGCCAGCTAAAGCCAAGTAAAACTGGAACAGATTGAAAAACAGGGAGGCCTAAGTACTTAGTAGAAAGTAGAAAGTAGAAATAAAGACAAATTAAGGCTAGTTTGCAGTCCCCTGTGTCCCCTGGCATATAACATAACATCTTCTGTGTTCCTTCCTATTGTTTCAACGTCAGCAGAGCATCATCGCCTGTTAGAAAATAGATTCACACATATCTTTAGTAGAAAGACTGGCTACTGAAGGCTCTGGCAGCGCGCCTCAACCCTTCTTCAAAATAGCACCATAACAGAGTCAGAATAGCAGCAGCTCTGCACTTGCCAAGAGTGACAGTTGCAACTTTTACTCAGCAGATAGCGGTAATTGCCCTGATTAGGCATTCAGATACATTAGAAAGATGGAAATCAAACCCAGCATTTAGGGACGCTGTCACCATGTGACTTGTATTTCCCTGTTGCGTGTCAAGACTTTTCTCCCTGCGTTCCTCGGGGCTCTGATCAGTTTTAAGACCCTTTTTTTGGGGCTGGCTTGGCAGCCTTTGCCATCAGCGACAGATGCTCTGCTCCCCAAAGCATCGGGCCTGGCAGCTCAATAAGCAATAATAAGACTGGAGTGGGCCAAGGCTGTGTTGTGTTGTGTGTGTCGGTGATATTTTCTGTCTTTACCCGGATCACTATCCCATCGGTGTCTGAGATGACACTGGGGAAGCATGACAGTGTGTTTTTGTTTGAGACATCCTTTTTTGGTTGCCTTTTTCCTAATCATTTCTTCTCATCCCTTCATCCTTCTGTACCAATGGCCAAGCCTACATCCCCTGAACAACTCATCTTCAAACATCGGCGGCCAGATCCCAGGGTTCAGCTTCTGGCACAACAACAAGTAAACTCATTACACAGCCGGCGAGGAAGTGCGTTTGTGTGTGGTAGCTTAAACCCGAAGGCTTTGGAGGTTATTTCTGTATGTTCTGAGGGCATTTCTGGATGCATTTATTTTGTAGAGTGGTCATGTAGTCAACTTGATGAGATGAGGTGCTTATGGTTGGTTATACAAGCAGAGAGGGGAAAACTTGACTCTCAATTACCAACGACAGCATTTCTCGGAAATACGTTTTCTTGCAGAGAGTTCGATGAGCAGATTGGTACCAATATAATGCCTGTACAGTAACTATGTAGCTAGCAGCCAGTTAGCTTAGCTTAAGACTGAAACATGACTTGCGTGTCTAAGCAACTTTTTTCACAGAAAAGCCAAAGGGTGCTTGTGTCTCATGGTGTCTGTGCGCACCCCATGATTACTCCTGCTCATATTAATCTGACATTCTTTCTCTCCTTTCAGAGCTCAGCTGGTGCTTCAGCCTGAACTCATGGAAATGTCACTCAATCTTTTATGGCCAGGCAATTTATCTAATTGGCTGCAATGAATGACAAAGAATCATCAACAGGAGTATACATTTGTAGCTTTCTTTTGTCATAATGTACAGCATTGCATAAGTTATGAAGAGGACTTTCAACCGTCTGCATCTGCTCAAAATTCCTTCCCCGGTAGTAATTTCCTCTGACCTTATTTGACACAATGTCAAGGTTTTCTTATTGCCAAACCTCTGTGGATCAGCTCTAAGGGCTTTGTTAACTGACATGATCCATATATCTTACACAACCAGCTGGTTTAATACTTTTCTGAATCAGTTAAATTGTTGAAAAAATGTCTGGCATTTCAGCTCTGAATGGTCCATTTCAGCTGCTACCTGGACCCACAACTCAATTCGATAAAAAAAAAAAAAAAAAAAATCTTGATAATCTCTCAGGATTAAAAAAAATCATCAGTCACTTGGACCTAAAAACAAACGCTCCATGGATTATACAGACCTGTCTGAGGAAAGCCTCCTTATTGGCCAACTCGTTCTCCAGTTTGTCATTGATGTCGTGCACTGAGGTGGACTCTCGTTGGGCGCTCAGGTAGCGTTTTTCCAATGTTACGATCCGCTCCTCCATGTCTTCTTTCTGACACATGGCCTGCATGCAGACACACATAGTCAGAGCAATCAGAGCATAACAGAATAGGAAAATAAAGATGAGAGCAGTGAAGTGGAGCATGGAGTTTCTTTTGGTCATCTGCAGCTCTAACTCCAGCTAACTCAGAGATTTATTTTTGCAAACATGATTTTTCATTTAGGCTTACACTGCTCCATAATTTCATAACAGCATGTTATTAGTACAAATACTTCTGTAATAACTAAAAGCTACAATTACAGCCACAACTTTTTCATAACGTGTCCAGAAGCCGTCACACAGCTACTGAACCTGACATGTAAAAGCAAAGCCGAGCTGAAAAATTGACAATAAAGCTATTGTCATCAGATAAGCTCCATATATGACATAACCACAAATCAAATACCAATACAACAAACAATAAAGCTTCATAAAGTACAAATCACACAGCTGTGATTCTTGTATCTCACACTGCTGCAATGAAACAAGGTCCAGCCCTCACCGCAGCAACAATATCTGTGAAGCTGAGTTCATTTCCTGCATGCGGAATTGCTGCAGATACAAATCCATGCAACCACACGTGGTTCCAAAACCACACAGGGAGAGCTGAATAAATTGATGCTCTCAGAGGAGGCGGTGCGGGGTACAATGGGACTACAGATGGAAATTAGCCTTTGGGCTATAATCTGGCACTTTTACGTGTACTGCTGTACATGTTCATTAAATGTGCATTGTCCTTAAATAAAAAAAATAAAAATAAAAAATAATAATAAAGTGTTGGTCCAGTAAGACCCTGTTTGCTAAGCCACAATCACTGCCTCTACCTGCTTCGTTTGCAATCGATAGCAATTTCAGCTAAGGGCTATTGGGGGGAGCGTATATTCATATCCAGTACACTTGACTGACATTCACCTCACGCAGACGTTTATGGGCTTATGATTGGGCTTCTGAAATTGCCAATGTCTAACACAAACACACTCATTTCTGCAGGAGAGTGACATTTAACTGGCTGGTTTGGTGCCTGGGCATTCCAGCTTGAAATGCTGTTTAAGAACCAAACATTGGCAGATGCCGAGACAGCTGCTTGTTTTTTTTTTTTTTTTTTTTTTATGTTAAGTGTAAGTGTGTGTCTTTAAGGGTTTGTGTAGCCTAATGGGCTCTGTGCGTTCTATTTATGGGATTCACATGCTTGCCTGCGATTGTTTGAGAAAGACTTGTTGAAGGCTTTTTAAAAACATTTGTACTGTAAAAAGTGCCTTGAATTGTGTGTGCGAGAAATACATAGTCATAAAGAGGGAGCGTGAGAGCATATGCTAATAGAAGCTTTTTTTAGGCCACTGCTGTCTTTGATGTCTCTCTTGCAACTGTTATTCCCTTGCGAGTGTGTGTGTGTGTGTGTGTGTGTGTGTGTGTGTGTGTGTGTGTGTGTGTGTGTGTGTATGCCTGCTTCTCCCTGTACCCAATGTGTGTGTGCTGTAACCTCTTTGAAGTCCCTCTGGTACTTGTTGTTCATCTCCTCCGACTTGATGAGGTCCTTCCGGGCGGTCTCCAGCTCCTGCTCCACCTCCGAGACCCGGGAGGAGAGGGAGGACATGCGCTCCTTCATCTGGGCCAGCTCGTGGTTCTGCTTCTCCAGCAGGTCCTGCAGCTCCACCACCTGGCTCGCCTCGTGGGCCGACTCCAGAGAGCCGTTGGACAGGCGCTGAGGGGGGGACAGATGAGGAACGAAGGGACAGCGGCTTTAGCTTCAGTTTGACAACCACAAACAGTTTACTCAGATACTGAGTGCTGGTTTGTTTGGTCATCCAAAATGTGTACATTGTGAACGGCTATGTGGTCATCTTTGCTGTTTAGTGTCTTATGGGCCCATTTGGTTTAGGACACTCACAGCACATGCATGTAACTCAAATCAACACTCTAGTAGCTTTAACATTTGCAATTCACACCACTTTCTTATAGATTTCTCTTAAAAAAAAATTGTTAATTAAAAATAATTGGAAATATCAAATACTAGAAACAGGAATGTGACCTCAGAATGGAGAAAAACAGATACATTAGGGTTGGAATGAACCGGATGAAAGATTTCTAATTTCCTGTCATGCCCTAGCTTCCTGTGGTGTTTTGAAGTGGGCCTTGAGAAATCAGTCTCGCTCCCACTTCAGATACCATTTTTTTTTTTTCTTTTTTTTAAGAGTTACCCAAATTTGCATTCTAATAAATTCAAGTTCATGAGCTCAAGGCTTTGGCTCTTTCCCTTGCTTTGATTTGATTTTTGATGGTGAAAAAGACTGGGTCACTGAGAATCACTTCAGACTCCATTGGAAAGATTGCTTTGACACTTGCATTAGTACTATGATTAGATTGTGCTGAGTTCTCACTCTACGCAGCTTCCACGAGTCTCTGCATGAGGTAGATTAATGAGGGGGAGAGATCCAACTTAAGCATGGGTTTAGAGCCAAGAACAATGCATCCGAAAACAACTTTATCACTTCTTAACACTCCTTTTAAAATAAAGCTTTCTCCACATGTTCACAAATGTAATTATTGTAAAGCAGGTGGAAGTGAAGATTGAAGAAAAGTGATGTCTTTATTCTCCATCTCTCTGCTGTATCAGACCCAGCTGCCCGTCCTCGGCCATCCATCTGTGAGGACAAACCTAATCAGGCGTCTCTGCCTGCTGCCTGTGATCAATGATTCACCCGAGCAGGGAACAAAACCCACTAAATCACACCACTGATGTAAATACCAGCGCTCCAGCAACATCTTAGAAAAAGGACCAACTTTAAGGCTTTAGCTCGACTTTATTGCAAAATGTCTCAACAGTCCGACATACCCCATACATTATGCAACCGTGGCCATTATTGTGCTCATTTCACAGTCTTAGAACATTTAGACACCTGTTTTTTTTAAAACCTGAAAGAGCTTAGACAAAGATTTGCATGCACATGAGCAGATGCATTTTAAGGGTCAGATCAGCCAAAATACAAATCACATCGTCTCACTTAACTTACCCCTGGTGGAGCCAAGCAGAGTTTTGGTTCTTTGCCCAGGTTCTGAGAGATCTGCCTCTACTGCCTCCAAATTACATCTACCAAAGGTTCTGTGTTTTTCGAGAAACAGTGACGTTACATAATAGTCTACCCCATTTCTTCCCAGTGAGGTTTGTGGGTCAACCAAGAAATTTTTCAGGAAAAATAAATAATAAGTTGTAATGCAAAAGTGTGCAATTCAATTCTGACATCTGATAGATTTCTTAAAATTCGGAAGGAAAAAATAAAGATGTGTGTAGTACTGGGGGTGCACGATTCAGAAAATGTCACAATTAGATTCAAAATAGATTTTCGATTCAAAAACGATTCTCAATTGAAAAAAACGAATATATATATATATATATATATATATATATATATATTAGGGCTGTCAAACTTAACGCGTTAATTTTTGCGTTAATTTTTGCGTTAATTTTTGCGTTAATTTTTGCGTTAATTTTTTAATATTTAACTCGTTAAAAAAAATTAACGAAATTAACGCAGCTGTGTTTGTTTACTTCATGTGGCGGCTGAGAAACGTAATACGTCTACATAACACCAGGCGGCGCTACTCTGTATTGTTGCCCAAGTAATGAAAACCGGCAGCTGATTGGACGAACGCGTCACATGGGTTGGTTTTCTCCGGATATTGAGAGCCAGACTGTCATGGCGGCCGTTCAGAATACGATCTCATATTGTACTAAAATAGTTCACTGAAACATATTTCTGAAAACATTTTAAGCGAGAAATAGGCCGTGCAGTTGCTGAATCTGTCTTCATTTCAGCTCAACAAAGGTCAGTTTAGAAGATTTTCGTCAGATTTTGAGAGACTAGTCACCTCATCCTGCTCGCAATTTCCGGGTGAGTCCCGACTGCCGGGGGGCAGTGACAAAAATCTGCTCTCAAGTCAGACAGTTTCTAGCCGTTTCAGCAGCCTTCAGCAGGACTAAATAAGCCAAATTGTTGCTGCTGTTGTTCTGAAAGATATTAAACATTCTGAACTTAGCAGAACCTTTCCTTGTTTGGTTTTTTCTTCATATTTGCAAAGTTAAGTGATTTAGCATTTAAATATCCATTATTATAAGCTTCAGTCTCAATTTAAAAAAGTGATTAATCGCGATTAATTACAGCAAATTGTGCAATTAATTAGTTAATTTTTTTAATAGATTGACAGCCCCACACACACACACATATATATATATATATATATATATATATATATAACTTTTTTTAAATATGAAATCGATTTTTGGAATTCTATTAATCGATTTTGAAATCGGTAGAGCTTGAATTGCGATTCGAATGTGAATTGATTTTTTGCACACCCCTATGTAGTACAGTGAAATTTTGAGGTACCTATACTTCACTTGAGAACTGTCAAGTTATGCTACTTAATACATTTACTATATTTCAGAGGGATTTATTAGACAGCTATAGTTAACTGGTTTATAGCTTGGTATTCCTAATTGCACGTAAAAAATATATTTTCTTTTTCTTTGTCTAGTTTTGTTTTACCAACCATTTACTTAGCAATGACCATAACACCCTAGTTGTTACAAAAAAGTACAAAAAAACGTGACCTTTTCATGTTGTTCTTATTCTGCCGACATGGCGTAAATGAAGGAAAGATGGCAGCGACGTTGCTTGTTTTCGTACCAAACATTTTGTTTCATTTACCCATCTTTCACAAAGACTCTTGTCTGTAATTGTGTTACAAAAGTAAAAGGTAACCCAGGTGTAGAGTGTGTCAGTTAATATGTTCCCTTGGAGCAGTGGTGGAAGAAGTATTCAGATCCTTTACTAAACCACACTGTAAAAATACTATACTAATACAAGTTACAGTTGTGCATTGACAATTTTACTTAAACCTAAATTGTGTAATTTTTTGAGTTGATTCTTAGCAAAAACCCCTTTGTTCTTTCACAAATATGTGCTCATTCATGTGTAATTACTTCCACCAACTAATCAAAGTATTCTCGTACACTTAGAATCTGACATTCAGAATCTTTCAGAATACATAGGAGCGACTCGCGGCAGCCATGTAGCGCCTCCATCTTTAAAATACATTAGCCAAAGACGGACGTACCTCCGCATTTCGCCCTCTTACACCTAGTGGCACCGTGACGCATGCAAGGGGGAGATTACTCCCCAGGGAAATTAAAAAGAGAATTAAAATGACAACGCGACAGACAAAGCAACAAGACCAAAGTTAATACTGGAGTGGCTAGAACAGCTGCGTGCCAACGGTGGAGAGAGCTAATTTCGGGTTTGGCCACCGTAGGAGGAAAGGCTATAAAGTAATATTCTGTTGGTTGTCATATACAATTTCACCGCTAGATGGGAGAAATTCTTACACAATGTAGCTTTAAGTAAAAGTATGTAAGTATCATCAGGAAAATAAAATATTAATTATTTATATTAATTAAAATATTAAAAATAAAAATACTTAATGCGGAAAAAAAATTTTGAAACTGGAAACGATCCAAACTGTTCTGTTTATCAACCAAGTGTTAAATGGTCTAATCATTTCAGGTGTACTTGTAGGCCTAGAGTATATATTGTTGGGTAGTTTATTTTATAATAAAACATCGTATTTTATAAACTATATGTGTTTTGTGTGCAAAAATTTTAATTTGTAAAGTAACTAGTAACTAAAGCAGTCAGATTATTAATGTAGTGAAGTAAAAAGTAAAATTTTTCCTTCTGAAATGTAGTGGAGTACAAGTAGAAAGTAGCATGAAAAGAAAAGACTCAAGTAAAGTACAAGTACCTCAAATTTGTACTTAAGTACAGTACTTGAGTAGATGTACTTTGTTACTTTCCACCACTGCCTAGGAGTGATTGGCAGTGAAACATATCCAGGACCGGTCCACTGCTGGATGTGAATGAAAAATTAAAACGGCATCATCTGTCGTACTGCGTTAGCTGGTTGTCAGGCAGCTCCAGGTCTACGCTAAAGCTCTGAGAGCTCAGTGGGTCAATATGCACTTCAAGAGCTGCACTCCCCCCCCCCCCCCCTTCCTCCTCTCTCACTGACCTCTCTCCACCTGTCACATTAATGACAACCAAAGGACACGTGAGAATAAAGAGGAGAGGATTGTGCTTCCAAGAAGACTATGCGTCCTGCAGATCAGGGTCCCCGGGACTGTAGTCACACTGAATAACCAGCCCTCACTTTCTCACCTGAACACATTTTTAGCAGTTGACACACGCACGCACACACACACACACACACACACACTTGCTTTTGCAAACACATCCACACAAATTAAAAAACAGCACACGTTTATATTCACTCCTTTTATCTTCACAAAACAGAACAGCCGATAGTTGTCTCCTCATTAAACCACCGTTCATCTTTTTACTACCCCCCCCCCCCACACACACTCCCCCTCGTCCAGCAGACCGCTCGAGTAATAGCATCTCCATTGATCTACCCAGGTATCCTGTGTAAGATGCAGACGGCGCTGTCTGCAGGTAAAAAGGATTTTGAAGGTCTCTGATGCGGTGTTTTGTATTATCCAGTAACACTTCTGTCTTTAAATGAATAATCAGAGGGACATTTTTATTCAGCTATGCAGGTTCACGTGTGCTCCTGCATAATAATGGGAAGGTCACAGCAAGAGCTCTCCTTCGACTGTGGGTCACCTTCAAAACACCAGCAGAGCTAAACGTTTGAAACCTTTCATTAACATATTTCATAACAGCATCCTGACAATTAAAACACCAGGAGGAATCTTTGTTTGAAAGATAAGTAAATATGTGCATGTTTAGAGAGATCATGTCCTCTTTCTCGAAAAAACATTGTTGCGTCACGCATACCGTTATGTTTAAGAACTACTATCTCATTGCAAGGCTTCAAGAATTTTCAATGTATTCTTATTTTAAAGGGGTGATAGAATGATCATATAAGGTATTTTACACTGTTCCTTAAGGTCTCCTAATGGGGTATGTAACATTGGTTGGGCTGAAAATTGCCCGAATGCTATTTTATTAGGCCCTTAACTACCCTGTGAATATGGCTCTATTTGGAACAAGAGCTTTTCTTCCAAATATGGTATGCTCATGAATATTCAGAATGAGCTACGTGCTGATTGGTTTGAGCAAACTACATAGAAACACATGGGAGACTCGACAGCAGGTCTCACTGCAAAGTTATACATTGTTTGTCGGGCTATTACGTTATTAAATTCACTTATGAGACTTTTTTTAAGCGAGAAATCAACTATATAAAGCTCAAATATGGGACGTTTTACGAAAATTTATGGCTTATTGCAAATTTTGCAAATTTGGTAAGACTGTGTGTCGGAGTTCAGCTGCCGGTGCTGCCTGTGTTGCTTCCTCCACAGACCCCGGCCTGCAGCTCCCCTCTTCCTGTGTGTGAGAGTGATAGCGCGGTCAGCGAGCTTGTTACACCAGCAATCTCTTACAACAGTTCCAGTTACTCTAGGCTGGCTGTCAGCTGCTGGCATAACTAGAGTAGCTATATTTACAGTTTGAATTTTGTCACGCCACTTATACAACATATCTCCAAAGGTCTTAAAGCTAACAACGGTGTCCGATTTCAAGTTAATGACTTTTTGTGAACAGTGGGGGTTTTGTTAGCTAGCTATGACTGTCCCTTCAATCCTAGTTATGTGTAGCTAGCTACAAATCACGGATAGTTAGCTTCATTTTCCGCAAAATTTGTGTATATTTACAGTTTGAATTTCGTCACTCCACTTATACAACATCTCCCTAAATGTCTTATAAAAGCTAACAACGGTGTCCGATTTCAAGTTAATGAATTTTTGTGAACAGTGGGGGTTTCATTAGCTATGACTGTCCCTTCAATCCTAACTATGTGTAGCTAGCTACAAATCACGGATAGTTAGCTTCATTTTCCGCAAAATTTGTGTATATTTACAGTTTGAATTTCGTCACTCCACTTATACAACATCTCCCTAAAGGTCTTAAAAAGCAAAAGCAAAATTCAGAGGAATTCTAAGAGGAGCTAGCTCTCATTGATAGAGCTACATCCAGCCGCAGGCTCCATCAATGAGACTCAGGGACAAGCAGCGTTTATTTCCCCAATCGTTTGTTTAAATAACTCAACACATTATAATTACACACATTAAAAGATTAACTGGAACCTGTGGTAACAGATTGCTGGCGTAACAAGCTCGCTGACCGTGCTCTCACTCACACACACCGGGCATTTAGCTAGCAGGAAGAGGGGAGCTGCAGGCCCTGGAGCTCTGTCAGAGCACCGATTTTAGTAGTTCATTATCCAAAAACCGGTGACTTTGCGCGGGTATGGAGTGCTGTGGGCTGCCAGTCGTGACAGAGCTCCAAGTACCTCATAGCAGGCCGGAGTGTGTGAAGGAAGGCAGGTTGGGCGGCGAGGCAGCAACACAGGCAGCACCGGCAGCTGAATTCCGACACACAGTCGGACAAAATTTGCAATTAGCATTTTCGTAAAAACGGCCCATATTTGAGCCTTACATAGTTTCTCGCATAAAAAAAGTTTCAGAAGTGAATTTTGTAATGGAATAGCAGAGATCTGCACAACCTAGATTCGGAAGACTACCTGATCTCAGGTCAGTTGTGTAGCCTATGTAAATGTTGGGGCGTGACCATTCTCTTAATACACCCATGGGCTGACAAAGGTTCCGGTTTTTGGGAGGTTGACGTCAACTTCCAGCTTTGTTGGGATTCGCCCGTTTTTAGCGGCAGTTTCAAAATATGAGATTTTCATAGTAAAGGGGTGTCAGTGGGACTTTGAGCTTCTATGTATGTCCTATTTACCCACCGAACTGTCGTTATTCAACTATGACAGGGTAAAATCGGTTTTGCATTCTATCACCCCTTTAAAATATAAACTCCTCAACTGAGGCGACTTCAAAAGACAAATAATTTAGTTTATTGCATCTTTAACTTAGCTAAACAAAGCTTCTTAAATCTAAGCCCTTGCTCTACTAGTTTTATGGTTAGTGTTATGTACTGGGTAGCCTACATTTTTATGCAAGTTTAACAAAGACGTAAAAAAATAAAAATAAAATGGCTCATCCCTTTGACAAAATGTTTTGCTTGATACTGTATAAATGCCAAATATTTTGTGTTGTTTCTGGAAGTTTTTGCAATTCAGTTAAGAATTTTTAAGGCAGATTCGGATATTTGTTAGGCTCAAAAACATAAAAAATAAATTGATTTCGTATTTATATAGCCAAATTTTACAATATTCTTGGCAAAAAAAAAGCATTTAGACCATCATGTAGCAAATAAAATGCATAGAAAACAGTTGTAAAATCAGGACATAAAGGTTTTCTTATATTAACTCAGTTCAGTTTGGAGCATGCCATAATAAACTGTGCCCAAATAGATTGATACAGAACTTTACCACCTCCTGCTGTTTATGGTGACGTGTGCCAAATGTGTGTTAGGTAAAGACGACTACTCCACTACTGCAGCCAGGTAAGACAAAAACTGGTGTGTCCATCCATATGTTTAAAAAATGAAATCCATGTCATCATCAAGGAGGCTCACCTTGCCATGGACCTTCTGTTGAGCTTCACTGCCCTCCAGCATGTCCTCTCCTCCGTCCCCGGAAGCCACTTTTCTCTGAATGTGAGCATTTTGTTCCCGTAAGGCCACAATCTGCAGGATTGCAACAAGCACACGGATTAGAGCTGAAATAAACACAATGTCAGAATATGTTGGAAGGTTAAGAGAGCTGAGATAAAAAGATCAGACTTTAAATTGTTTTATTATTGCATTTCATTCAATGTGGCTTCGCAAAACACATCAGAACATGTTGAAACCTCAACGTTTAAACATGAAATTAGCCCATCAGCATTAATGCATTTCCCTCTTATGCAACACTAGTAAATTACAGTTTGTCCCTCTCTGTAGGAATTCATGGAAGATGGCTTTAACCAACATGGAGCTGGAAGAACGTGAGCACCAATACAATCACTATAATTATCATGTTCTGCGGACCGCGTGTCTCCTTTCACCACCTTAAGCAACTGTCCTAAAGTCATAATCCTGTCAGAGGGGTGACCGACAACAATAATTAGGTTGTTCCTTGACAGACACCATGTGATTATGGCTCTCCTCGCGATGGGGAAGAGAAAGGTAGACACTAGGCTGCTACATGTCTCTCATAAACAACTTAATGCCCCTGAGACTTTGTGGGGCCTCTTGTACTTTCCAAAACAAGAACCTGAAACTTGTGGGAGTTAAGACACAGTCATTTGAAGTCTGCAAACCATTAAAAAGTGACCTCCCAAAAATGTCAACTTCTTGTGAAACATCCTCCACTTACTTCAGTGCAGAAAAACACTGCACTAATTTAAAAAAAAAAAAACACATGCAGCTGTAATTTGTCCAACCTTGATCCAGGTTGTGATTACGTGAAAACACACATAAGCCAAATACATTTTTTGTGTGCAACTTAGGTCTTTTTTTTTATACTTTTGGCCATTCTTTCTAGTAATGGTTGAAAAGACTGTAGTCATGAAAGTGATTGCTGATTTAGGAACTCACGACATCACTACCAAAAAAAGTCAAAGCCAAGAAACAGGAGGAGTCCAAACATCAGCCAGGTAGTTAGAACAAGCCATCAGTTTAGCCAAATTATCCAAAGCACTTTATTTGGAAACGTTAGTAGTAATTCCTTTCCCCACAGCGCACAAATACTTTAAGTATAGTAGGTCAACGCTGATCCAAGTCCGTCTGTAGAACTGTGATGGATGTTTTAAACGGACAGTTTCTGTAATCATTTCTACTGTTGCCCTTGTGAGTGCAATTTCATTACCATTATTATTTATTTTTATGGCCAAAACTCCATTTATGACCCAAGTTGAAATTAACTGGAATTTCCCTTTAAGAGTCATCATACAAAAAGAACATAGTCCTCTGAACCCTGCCAGGACATCTCTTCTCGGTTTAAAAAGTAAAAAAACGTATTCCCTGCACCAGCCAAAAAGCAACTCCAAAAAACAGCCAAAAACTACATTGCATGTCCCGTGCGTTTAGCATGATGTGATTAAAGCTGCATCGTGCTGTTCGAGTCTATGAGTATTCCGAAAAGCTTTAATCTCTGAATCCCCCAGGAAGCTGCATGTTATTCATTATATGTAGTTCAATTTCCAAGCAGCCCTAGGTAGTGTATCTGTTATTAGATGCATCGCAATATAATCTGTAGTATTCATACAGTTTGCTTCAAAAGGAGTTGACAATACAGTTATTGGAAGGTCATCTTTGATCAGAACAAACAAATTGCAATGCCTGAAAATCTGCTCCTCTATTAGGAAGCGAGAAAAACTGCATTTCTCTCAGCAACAGATGTTTGCTGTGAATGAAACGGCGAAGGAAGCCTCGGGACAATCAATGACACGAGCGTCAATAAAACAGACAAATGCTCTGACGTGACTTTGACATGATCTGGTTTAAACTCTAACTGAGAGTCCGTTGATGTTGGGATTTGTTTAGAGAGACAGAGGGCGGGAAAAGAAGATTTCCTCCTATCCACAATGCAACAGGGTTTACCTCACATTAAGCTCAGACATAAATTCTGCAGCCTCAGACTTCACTGGCAACAGCTCGCTTTCTTCTTGGCTGGTTCACGCCGACTACAGAACGTCTCTGTTTATTATTTTTAACGAGGGCATAATTATGCCTCCATATGTTTCTGTACCATTATTCCGAGATTGCCGGCAATTTCTCCAGCACAGAGATCAAACGCTAACACCACCCCTGACAGAGAGGCACAACAAATGATGGAGTGGAGTGCTGCAGATGCATCTCCAGCTCGGAAATTACAAAGAGGAGAAGTTTGACAGATGCAAAATGAACATAGCGCCTATTATTTCTTTTTTGATGTTGTTGATCTACCTCTCATCAAAGGCTGACATCTGACGGAGGGGGAGTGGAGGGACAAGAAGCACGAGGTGGGCCTTTTTACTGCACAGCATCGTGATTTCCTTATCTTTCTTTAGCACTTCTGTGTTGGATGGAGAGGACTGTCTGAGGTAATGTGATGAAGGAGAGATTGGACAAATGTGAGGAGGAGTGGAGGGAGGGTTTGGGGGGGGTTCTTAAGAGTATAAAAGATTGATTTAGTCAAGGTGAGAGCTGGGGGGCATGCATGTCTGATGCAATGTGCTTAAATTACAATCAATCACACAATTTGGAGCAAATGTATGTGCGCACACACACAAACACACACACAAACACATATATACGGAAGTCCGGAAAGCAAAAAAATACACTTCTTTTTAGCTGAAAAGGGAGTTCATTTTGTGTTTAAATGTGCCTGATACCTTGGGATTGCTTTGGAAAGATTCAAGAGCTACCACACGGGATTAGAACAGGCCGAATAAAACTGGAACATGTTTCCTCTGACAAAGTCTTCCATCTTACTTAGACTTGACTGGTCCCAAGGCAGACCTCCTTTATGTTATTGAGCTGTTTTTCTATTGAGTCCTAAAAGTCTTGTTCTTTTAAAAAAGAAGTGAAAAGATCTATTCAATTTGTCATCTCTCTGGCAGATTGTGTTTTAAAAGCTCTGAAAAATACATTTTGTCTATTAGCTTTATACTCTGAAGGGTCTTACATGGACTCAACCTTTTTTTAGCCAATTGTTTATTTTACCTGAAACATTTCTGGCTTCACCGTTTTGTCTGTGTTCTTCTCACCGGTTTAAATTGGCGGTGAAATAGGGGATGTCACATACTTCTGGATGTAGCGTTTGTTTCAATCAAATCTGATCAGAATCAGTTGTGGGTTGGTTGCTCATGTTGACATTGCCACTGTCAGTCAAACTGAGTTAAACCTTTAAGTTTGATTATTTCATCATGACTATTAAATGTTATAGAGTAATATTTAATATCGAAAATCGGGTTTTCAAGGGCTTTAAAGAAAACAAGACTTTGTGGACTCAACAATAAATAAAGTTACTTGATGACATGTTCTTTTAGTCTGCTATGGTTTTTATAGAAGTTGTTTACCACATTATTATCATTATTTTATCTGTCTTGTCTGTTTCTACTTGTGATGAGACTATAGTTGCAAATTAGCTGTTGAGAAAGCCCTGACACTTTTATATACTTATATACCTAAATGTGTCACAGTGTTGATTAATGTCCACCGTCCCCAATAAATAAACAGCAAACAACTATTTATCCTCAGATAGATTCCAACACAGGTCTGTATTCAAGTTTGTTCCATAACTGCAAATTGCAATCACCATCAGCAATCGGTGTATGGCCACTTAAACACCTGTTACTGCATGAGGTCAAAGGCTGCCGATTTCATCTGGCGTGGCCGTGTAGTCCAAGCCCCAATAGGGAGAAGGGACTGATACCCGACCTCCATCACAAATCAATTACCGGTTCGCTGGCTAGCGGCTCTGCCCGCCTCTGCCCGCCTCTGCCCGCCTCCCTGGAGCCTCCGAAGCGTGGCCATTTTTATTCTGCAAAAGCATGGTTTAACAGCCTCTTCCACCGCCTCAAGGTCCAATCACTCATCTGTCCACCGCACTGACAAGTGTAGTGTTAACCATTTACGAGGGACGGCCCCTCAGATGTACTTTCTTTCCAACCTTGGCTGTGCGATGTGATAAACAATTTCAAAGTGCTACATCCTCTGCTGAGATGTCTGTCAGGGACTTCTCAGTTTAAAAAGCAGACTTTGTCCAAAAGCTGTAAAAGAAAAATGACAGACAGCTTTGGGAACCAGCAGCCTGTCACATTATTTTATTTTTTTAACTGTTCACTCCTTTTTTCATTCTCTCACTTTCTGCCCAGATCCTACACCATCTCATCTTGGATTCAGACCACAAGTAACGCAAACAACTACTCGCCAAACACACAGTTTGTCTGTCAAACCTTACTATCTGCGTTTCTCTCCTTCACCCTCTCCTCTCCACACTGTGTCCGATGTGCTTTGACCAAGTGCACTCTCACTGACACACACACACACACACACACACACACACACACCTCTGCGCACAACCTGCCTCGTCTTCCCACCGGCCATCTCTATTTCTGTCTTTGCTCTTTTTGCATTTCCTCCTCTCGCAGCCTCGCTGTCTGTCCTTCCACCCACTCCCCAACCTTTTCCCCCCTCTGCTTTTCACTTCCCTTTCCTTCTCTTCTCCTTACCAACTTTTATTCTAGGCCTGAGTGTCAGACTGGCATGTCTGACAGGCTGTGAAGTGCAATCCTGAGGGTCTTTCCTCAGCAGGAACACAACCATCTGCAATGCGAGAGCTGCTCTGGCACTTCAGCCTGCCCGAGCCAGGAGAAGGAGTTAGGCCACCATTGCAAAAGTGGCCACTCTTCTGTCAGCGCTATGCCTCAGCCACTCGAGTGCACACGGTTGTTCTCTGTACAGATGAGGGCGAGTGAAGTCTGCAGAGGTGCACTGGGTGTTTCAGTTGAGACAAAATTCAGGACACATATCTGGACACATCACAGTAATTATTAGATTTACATCCACATAAATGAGCAGTACATCATTCTTTACATTTGCTCTGTGAGTCTGAATATGGATACGTTTAAATGTACAGTGTGCTACAGTAACAAGTTTGCTGAGTTTTTATATTATTGTTTTAATTTTTTCTTTATCAGGTTTGCTTTTAACTTATATGCATATACATTTTTTCTGGTGTTGTCTTTTTTGCTTCTTTTAAAAAAAAACTTTATTTACATGATTGGTTTTTAATTCTTCCATAGATTTTTTTGTAGGTATCACACTTTAAACACATCACACTGCCACAGTGTATTTTTTTTAAAACCTGCCTTGCTTTTGTTTGTCAGTGAATATGACCTGTATATTGGCAGCACTTTTACCGTGCATTTAAGTTTGTTCCTGATTCTATAATAAAATGCAAATCATAATATATATAAAACTGCTAACCATGTACTGTACATGTTGGATATAATGCATTCCTGTTCACGCAGCATGGTTCCATATTTCAGTTCATCTACACTACATTTTCACTCTTGAATTGATCACTGAATTGTACGTATTTAATCTCTGAACATCCTGGCACAATTTCTGTTTCCATATTTCAATTTAGTACTAATAGTTCGTTCCATCCATCCATCCATCCATCCATCCATCAATCCATCCATCCATGATACTAAGATACTGAAGAAGATTCAAATATACAACATTCATTATCTTCAACATAATAGCTGCAGCAGCTCTTACCTCCTGATTGGCTGCTGTGAGCTCCTCCTCCAAGGCAGACACCCTCTCAAGTGACACCCGTAGTCTCTCTCTTACCTGAAAATAAAAAAACATGGGTGACGATCTTCCTGCAGATCTCCTCTCTAATGTACCATTTAATTATGTTCCACTCAGCTGGACTGATAGCAAAGGCTCTGGCAGATGATTGCATTCTTAATGCCTACAGTTTAAATTCCAGTCAAGGCAATTAGGGGTTAACACAGCAGAAAAGAAGCCCAACTGCTGCAGCAGAAACAGCTGCCATCGTTTCCTCCCTTAGACTCACAATAACACTTTGCTGTGGCTTCAAAGCAGCGTTTTTTGCTCTTAAAAGCACCAGTTGCTGGGAGGAAATTCCCCCTCCTACGCTCCTCTCTTCCTCTGGGAACTCAGGGAAACTCAGAGCATACTCGTCTTCTTCTAGGATAGTCACGCCTCTGATGGAGCAGTTACTTGCACAGCGTGGTGACCTTGGACCACCGTTGCTGTGGCCCGATAGCGTGCCAGATCTCAGAGGGGGTTGATCCTGGATTAGAAGTTAGCAGAGGTCCGAGTCGGGATGCCTACCCCCCAGCTGCCCAAGGTGGCTTTTATTCCACTGAACAGCATGTCGCTGGACATACTTTATAAATAATGGCTTTTAGAGGAGAGGATGAATGGATTACAGGGGCTGTGGTGATATCACACAGGGGACTAAGGTCATAAATGAAACAGGCTGTGAGAAGGCAGGAGAAACCCAGTTGGGACCAAAACCAACAAATGATACCAGGTAAACAAAGATGACACTGTGGCAGCAAAATATAATAATACGTTATTTGCACCTTTTGTAGACAAAGTCACAAAGTGCATTTAATGAAATGGTTGCCAATTAGGTTGGATGGCAACATACAGTAATGTAAAAATGTTTGAACAGGGATCTCACAATATGAGCTGTTGATCTACCTCATTATGAGAGGACACACGGAACACGTGGAAATCTGTGATGTCAAAAACATTGACACAAAATGTTGCTGTAATGAAGACTTACCTTCTCATCTAGGGCTTTATGGTGTTCAAACAAGGACTTGAGCGCTTTGAGGACCTCGACTTCACTGGAGACTCCTGAGGGAGACTGAGCCTGCCGCTTGACCACCGTCATGCGAAGTGACCGCTCGTGTCTTGACACCAGGCACTCCAGATGCTCCAGCAGTAGCTGAAGAGACACAAGGGAGAAATCAATGTTATCATCATCATCGAAAAAAAAAAAAATCCTCGTTGCAGCAGTATAATGGCGTAAAGGGAGAGAATCCAAATGCGGAAGGGTTTGCTGCACACCAATCTTGTTTTCCCTTTAAATTTATTTAAGCATTTTTGCAAGCACTGGCAGACTAAAACAAAGCATTAATGTGTGCTTCATCTGACTCACTCCTAGACCTCAGAGAAAAATCAACAACATAATGAGGCCACCATATAAATAAAAAAAAATAATACAAAAGTAATCCAAGTCAGACTTAAGTGGTTCTAGAGCTGAGTTTTAAAGTGCATCCAACTTTTTTATCGTCAACATAATCTTTCACATTACATTAAATTAACAATGTTATAATTCCATTTAATTAAGGTATTAGAGTCACAACCCAAGCTAATCATTTTAACAGGTGTGCATTAAGAAAATTACATAATTTACAGTAATTATGTCCATTTTATTGTTAGGGAAATCTGTTGCACAAATAGTGTCTTTTTAGAGCAAAGGTATGAAAGATGCAAGTAACTGCAAACCTTCCAGCAATACCAGAAAGGGATTATGTTAATCTAGGCTGCTAGGTACAAGATCAGCTGCAGAGCTGGTGGGCTGACTTCAGGAAAACTACACAACAACAACAACAACAATAGCTGGGAGTAAACAACCAGGATGTGACTGGGAGAAAGAATACCAGTTTGGCTGCAGAGATAAGACGTTATTCATTACTGTTTCTTGCATGTGTGAGATCAGCGTGTAGGATCATCTGCTTTCATTTCCCCTTGTGAATTACTGGCGCCAGATCATAGAAACGCTGTAGCGGTTTTGTGGTGATGCAGATCTCAACGCTTCATTCCCGCTCGGAAATTGTCCAAGGACATGATATTACATCCCCAAGATAATGATCTGGTCAGAGGATAAAGTTCCAGCTCAAAATGGCCTCATCTATACTGGCTTCATCCCTGACATCCCTTCACTCCCCTAGCCTAAACATGGCTGCCCAACAGGCTGCAGATGAATTAAATGTATTTTGTGGTTAACCACATCCCCACTTGGTATCACTAGTGACCTAAAAGGGGCTGCATTTTTTCTTACTTAGTGTGATGCAACAGCCACACATGGTCATATCCCAATTCAAACTCTCTCACTTCATTAGCTTGCTCCCTACACCGGTTCAACCACAACTAAACCTCTACTGTGGTTCAAGGAAGACTCGGTGTTGTCTTTTCTCTTTTCTGTCTGATCCAAAGTCTCATTAGCAGCAATCGTGTCTACATACGTACTCCTGTGTCCTCCTGTTCATTAAATATATTCATCTTTTATCTGTTGCTCTCCTTTTTCTGTGTCATTGTGTCTCTGCATGACTCCAGTCTATACATTTACATGCATGTACATTTAGTTGTAATGCTTATCTAAAACAACCAATAAAGTCTCTCCACTGTCATCACATCTGTTGTCAACTCCTCAGTCCAATGACTTTTATGAACTGTAAAACCCTACCAGCGACAAAACCAAGCTTAATTGAAATTGTTTGGTAATTGCCCATCGGAAGATTCAAGGTGATAATAAAGTGAGAGACAAAAATGACTTTTGTCTGTCCCCGTCTCTTGCTTCTTACCTCCCCTCCTTTCGGTTTTTCTCAGTCGCTGTTGTGCCAAAATCTTCTGCCTCCACACAGAGAAAGATAGTGCAAGACTGAAAATCCACACTTAATAAGCAGTGGGGAGGGAAAACAGAGTCTTATCTGTCAACAGCAGAGTGTGCTTACTGCTTTAAAAAAGGAAATGTTTTTTATTGAAGACACAGGCCTTCAAGCTCTGCAAAATCGAGCTCATCCGCTAATGTCTTTAGTCCCCCTCCGAAATACTTTGACCTGGACACTGCAGGGCATCACTGCCATTTAGACTTTGTTTCACTGTTGAGCAGCCATCCATGTGAAGTTAGTGTAAAAATGTTCAGGCAAAATGTGGGGACCTAATGAGGTATGTCCGGGCATTGGAAACAGACAGTGCGCATGGTTGCTTCAGTGCTTCTACAGCCTTTAAACCATACCCACCTGAAAGCTTAAGCTTTCTCAGGACACTCACTATCGCAGTGTGCAGCTGGCTTTTTTCAGCGGACATGAACATTGGTGGCAAGTCTTGAAACTTTGGAGAAACTTGTGAAATGCAAGTTTAACATGGTTGGATATGGAAGAAACAAGCATCATCATAAACTCCATTTCTGGTTGAAAATGTCCAAACGACAGTTGATTTGGCCTCTTTGCCCACTGAATGCCTCAGAGAATTGTCTTGTTAAATCAGTGGCAGATTAAACCCCTTTGGCAGGATGAATTGGTTGCTGTGTAATCAGTTTAGAAGATGTTTTTAATGTGTCAATGCTGCCCTCACCCTGGTGTTGTTCCTCTCGGCTTTGAGCTCAGAGATCTCCTCCTCCTTCTCCAGCAGCTGCTCCCTGCAGGCGTTCAGCTCCTTGGTCAGCGCAGCAAACTCCTGAGCAACGCAAAGTAAGAAAAAGAGGGCATGGGTCAGCATCACACACACTCTGCAACAGCCCTCCATGGTGTAAAGTACAGTGATGCAATACAACATAAAGCAGCAGGGCTCGTAGGATGCTAGTTGGCTGACAGACAGTGAGGAATGAACATATAAAGAAGAAAATCAAATAACTAATAAAAACTTCTACTGCAAGTAATTTATGTTACTGGCAGTTTGAAAGCTTCCTGGCAACCACAACCAATTCCCCTTAGCAACATGTGTCCTTAATACTAGAGCTGGGGCAACACTCGACTTTTGAGGCCGATACCTACGATAATGACATTAACTGATATTTATTTAATTACAGTACATAAGAAGAAATCTTAAATTTTGAATGGATATTGGATATATGTACCATATTATATAAGTAAAGTCAAATATCAAAGCTGCTGAAATAGACAAGAATTGTTCAGGAAAGCACAATTATATGTAAATAAGTAATACAATAGTCATATAGGCTATTAATATAGACTTTAGATCACAATTAAGCTTGACCACAATGCCATCTCTTCTAGTACAGCAATTATACAGACATTTTAACGAAATCAGTTCCTTAGTGACAGACACAGACGTAGGTTGTTCCCCTTCTGGCAAACACACTAATTTGCATACAAAGCATATGAAATGATGTGTTATTCTTTTGTGTTAAGATGCTCTTACTGACTTAATTTATCTAATAAAGGCATTCTATTAAGAACAGGTCAGCCATGCCATTACATCTGGGAACAAAGGTTCAATCCATCGTACAATAAAGGGAAATGATTGAATGGTCTAACGGTAATCTGTGGGAGAAAGAGAATTGGCTCCATACGGTGGTGCCGGCACGATGCCAGGTATAGTAGATTTACACGTAAAGCACCAAGGGGCAGCACAAGAGAGTACTACAGACCGAGCACGGCACTATAACAGCTGAGATGATAGACTGTGTGGCTGCTCTGTGTGTGATGGAGCTGGACAGCAGATTGCAGTTTTAGTCATATTTTTTAGATAAATAATAAATAATTTCACAGTTTGAGCTCAACTTCTATGAGCAGATTAGACTGAAGGCCACAAAATATGGAAATGAGAATGTAGGCAACACTACAACTACTACTACTACTACTACTACTACTACGACAACAGATGATAGAAATAATGATAATAAGAATAATGATACAGAAGATGAATAAGAAGAATAAAGAGAAAAAGGAAGAGGAGGGGGAATAATTAGAAGATGGAAAAGTAGCAAGAGAAGAAGAGGAGAAGAAGTAGAAGAAGGAGGAGGAAGAGGAGAGTAGAGAAGGAGGGGGAGGGGGGGAAAGGGGGAAGGGAAAGAGAAAGAGAAAAAGAACGAACATGAGGAAGATTAGGTGGAGGAGAAAAAGGTGGTGGGAGAAGAAGAAAAACGAGGAGAAGGGAAAGAAAAAAAAGGACGAGAAGAATAACGAGGAGAAGGAGAAGAAGAAAAAAGCAAGTTAAGGGAAAAAGAAAAAGCAACAGAAGGAGAAAAAAAAAGAGGAGGGAAAGAAAAAGAGGAAGAAGAAGAGGAGGGAATGAAGAAAAATACTGGCTCCACAAGAGCAGAGCAGCTCATCTCCATTTAGAATGTAAAAATGTAAATAACCATGGCTATGATGTAGCTTAGAGTTCACACAGAGAACACACCACGCTGTTCCAAAGAGTCACACATCTTTGAGGGTTGGTCTCAAACGGTCAAAAACATACAAGAACAAATGCAAACGTTAGCTTAATGTGACCAGTAATTCCGAAACGCACTGGCCTGTCATGACATTTCCTTGGTCTCCTCTGCCAGACCACCAGCTTTGCTCTCTCTGTGTGTCTCAGTCCATTTTTCTGCAGATGGATACTGACAAAAGATTTAAATATGCCTGAACTACAATTATACACCAATTACTGTCTGGTCACCCTGCTGCTTCTCTCCAGACCCCAAACACAAAAACCATCTCCCACCACTGTTGTTTTCCAAAACACTTTGGATCCACAAACTCACTCAGGAATTCGTAGCTGTATACCTGCGACGACCATCAGAGGACGAGAGACAGCCTGTCGCTGTCACTTCAAACCTTTGTCCCCTTCATCCCAGTCTACATTATGCAGAGACGTCTCTGGAGTGGGTCATATCAGGCAGGTACAAAGGGATCAAACAGAGACACGGCTGTCTCAATAGGACTTCTGAGTGATGGGACAGCTTGCGTTATATTTTAATTTACAACTGGTTGAAGTGACACAATAACCAGAATGCTCTGTGTTTGATTTCAGAACCAAAATGGGGAAATGTATTTATTTGAGCGTGCAAAATTGAGTATTGCAAAAGCCTGCTTTGCAATGACAATGAGTTCAGTTTATATTGATTTTGCTCAATCCTTTCCACATAAATACTCAAGGATCGATTGACAAAAGATTAATAACCCAGTGTAATAATCCACTATTTTAATAATTGTTTTGTAATTTGTCAAGAAAAAAGGTCAAGTATTGGCCTGTTCTGGCTTTTTGGAAGTCCAAATTTGTTGTTTGTCTCGGTTTCATTACTGTAAATTAAATATTGTTGGGTTTTGGACTGTTGATTGGACAAAACAAGCAATTCAAAGACATCTGTGTTCTGGGAACTCATAATAGCCATTTTTCAGTATTTCCTGAAATTTTATAGACCAAACACTTAATGAATTGATTTAAGAAAAAAAAATAAACATGGCAAACAAATCAATAATGCCTTGTTATTTTCACTTTACTTATATAGCACTTGTGACTAAATTAAAATGTGTTTGACGTAAAAGTAAAATCATAAATCAATTCTCAAAAGCTGTCAGATAAATACAACTCGTGATCTGTATCTGAGTACACATTGTAATTCTGAGTCTGTACTGCATCTGCCCTTCAGGAGACAAGAACAATGACTTACAGACAAACTCCAGGGAGCATGACAATATTGTCTCATAGCTACAGTAGTGCAACAAATCCTTATGGATCTTATAAAAGCGACAAATCCTCTGCAAAGACACCATGACAATCCTACTGACTCTCACTCTGTATTATGAGTGAAGGCTTAAAAAAAAGTCAAGTGGATTTACTTCTGTAATCACAGGTAGTCATAAAATGCAGCGTACAGGCAGAGGAACAAGGCCTGATAGGATGAATGGTGTGGCTTTGGCCATGCTTGTCTTGGAGTCTTTACTGGACCTGAACTCTGGTGGGACAAGCCAACCAATCTGTATTGATCAGGATCGGATACTTTGGCATATTTCAGCATCTGAGTTCATTTTGCAAGTGGACTGCTGCAGGCTGCTGTCCGAGCAGCAGCAGCGGGTGTGAAAGCAGTTACAAAAATGTTGACGCCCGGAGTGGTCGTGACTGTAAATGTTTCCGGCCTGTTGTCTTGGGATCATAACTAAATCAAAACATCTGCGTTCTCATGATCCTTATTTTATTATCTCATAATTAATTAACATGATGCAGCGCTCATGCCAGTTTGTTAGATACAGATGTACAATCTCATTCGATCCCATTCAACAGCCTTGCTGTCTGTCTGTCTGATCTGGTAAAACTTCAACCTGGGATCACATGTCTGTTAACAAGATGAAGCAGTGAAATTATTATATCATGCCACTCGAGACTACTTGACAAAACCAGGCCTGACATAGCCAAGACCAATACAAACCTAACTGTAACTGGTTTACAAAAGTCAAGAAGCCAAATGTTAAACTGTCAGGACAAAGATGTCTATTATATGTAAGGGCTTGCTGACTGAAGATTATCTACAGAGGAAGATCAGGTCAACTGTTACGACCCAGCTGTAACCATAGTAACAGGACGTGGGGGCGGTGTTGTAACCAAATCATCTATATTGAGAGTTGAGCTACAATGGACCAAAACAATGGAAGGACAGAGAAAGAGATTCAAGCTTTCTTTTTACATTTTATACAATTACTAAAAATGAAGAAAATACAGTGGGTACGGAAAGTATTCAGACCCCTTTAAATTTTTCACTCTTTGTATCATTGCAGCCATTTGCTAAAATTAAAAAAAGTTCATTTTATTTCTCATTAATGTACACTCAGCACCCCATCTTGACAGAAAATCAAATTTTTGCTAATTTATTAAAAAAGAAAAACTGAAATATCACATGGTCATAAGTATTCAGACACTTTGCTCAGTATTGAGTAGAAGCACCCTTTTGAGCTAGTACAGCCATGAGTCTTCTTGGGAATGATGCAACAAGTTTTTCACACCTGGATTTGGGGATCCTCTGCCATTCTTCCTTGCAGATCCTCTCCAGTTCCGTCAGGTTGGATAGTGAACGTTGGTGGACAGCTATTTTCAGGTCTCTCCAGAGATGCTCAATGGGTTTAGGTCAGGGCTCTGGCTGGGCCAGTCAAGAATGGTCACAGAGTTGTTCCGAAGCCACTCCTTTGTTATTTTAGTTGTGTGCTTAGGGTCATTGGGCCTCATTCACCAACCGTTCTTACGAAGAAATGTGTTCTTAAACCCTTCTTACGAACTTTTTACCAAGATTCTGGCATTCACTAATGTTTTCTTAACTTGGATTTGTTCTTAGCTAAGAACAAAATCTACGAACACTGAAAAGCACTCTTACGCACATTTGAGTGATGACAATTTGCTCCAAATGATTGCTTACTGCATTTTATTTAATTCTACAGTCGTTTACAATGATAGTATTGTACTGTAATGTATTTCTGATCATTTGTTGAAAATATATATCATAGTATGCAAAAAAAACATTAACTGCAATTTCCATCAGCAATTAAACTGATTAAATCCTGCGTTATTTGGGTATTGATTGCTATTCATAGGGCCAAAATGCAGTGGTAGAATGTAACAAATTCGTCCTAACTGTACTTAAGTACATTTTTCACGTATCTGTACTATCTGACTCAATAGTGCATAGCCTACTTTTGACTTTTACTTTTTGCAGCAATATCTATACTTTCTACTCATTACTCACTACATTTCTACAATGTTCCGTTACATTTTCTGATCAGTTTCTCCCCTCTGCCAAAACGTCTTCCTGACCGTCACACGTTTGTCTCACCAGTAAAGTTTGGTTGCCGTAGATACTGTATATATGGGGCACCGCTGATCCAAGCCGGCTCCGGTGCTGCAGAGCCCGGGCGCAGCGCCGCTGACCCTCGGTAATACAGCCTCCGGTAAAAGTGAAAATGAAAACGTTAGTTTTTATTATTCCCGTTTTTAAATCAAAGTTGCTATATCTATTTCTCTCCACAGCGTTGTTTACTCCTCCGCCAGGCTGCGTAAGACGCATTCATATCTTATTTATTTGGCTGGACCTCTTCACATCTCCCCATTTGTGCTGCTTCACACACTTTATTTGCTTACTTGCATGGTTAAAGAAAATAAAACTGTCTTAAAAGACATCCATGAATAAAACCAGCCGCATTCCGATTCTAATAACACATTTCCGTTTTATGCTGGTTTGGATAGGAACTTTTTTTAAAAAGCCAGGCCTTGTTTGTTTAAGTACTGAGATTCAGTACTTCCTCCACCGCGGCTCCGACAATCTCCGAAAACCTGTCTCCCAGGAGGTGCACAGGAAGTGTCATGTCCTTATATGGGAATTTGCGGGGCGTTTTCTTATGCTAATTAGGAACAACTGGCACACGCTTTCAGTTACGAAGACGTGGGATTCATCAATACTAAGAACACAGGTGCGAACAATTCTGCTGTTTAAGAACACGTCATGAATCCGGCGTAGACTTTTCTTAGGAACCTTCTTAACCCTCCTGTTATCCTCAAATTTACTAACATATGTTATCCTTGGGGTCAATTTGACCCCAGGATTTTAAGCCTCCAGAAAATGTTGGTAATTAAAAAACTTTTACCAAATATTTATGTTGATAGCCTAAACTGGCAACTAGAAAATGTTGAGTTAAAGAAAAGGCTATGACCCCAGGGGTGAGGAAATGTTTTTAAAACTGCCTCTTCTTAAAGGCCACACTGGCAGGAACTTGACAGATTATGGGCTCCACTGAAACAACATTTCACATACTATTGTGGCTTCCGGAAGATCCACAAAATAACTGCTCTAACTACTGTCTTTCCATTGCACAGAGAGAAGTTGTAACAGATGCGAGAGCATGATTCATAAAGCAAGTGGATGTTGGTTTGTGTGACACTGGGAGCGTTTGTAACCTAGCAGAGATCTTTTCTTGGCAGTCACCTACACACAGCATGAAATACATATTCTAAAACTAAATTACAATAAGAATTTATTAAATTCTACCAAAAGCTTTTAAAAATAAATGTCCCTTTCTTACACACTTCATCACACTGTGTTTGTGTTTTCTATTTTGCGGTTATTTGCAACATCCCCCCAAATAACTAAAACAATACGAGGTCTAACTTATGCTTAACCAGAGTTGCTTACAGTGTATCCTGGTCACACTGAATTATTCACATTGGAACATTGGAAATGGGGCAAATGGAAGTTTGTTTCCATTCAATGATATTTATTTTGCTCTCTCTCTCAACGTAAACACAACCTGGTGCATTTTTATTCCCAGGAAACGCTGCCTCCAGGCACTGCTCTCATAAATAACCTGAAAATGGGATAGTACGAAAGAAAAGATAGAGAGAAGCGAATGGCTGAACGCACTGTGGTGGAATTTGTGTATATATATATATATATATATATATATATATATATATATATATATATATAAATAAAAAGGTGAAGATGCACATACTGGGGATTGCGTGACAGAGCATCTTACTGTAAGCGCATCAGTTAAGTGAACTTTCACCTCTGCTGTGGTTTTACAGGTCAAGGGTGATCAGTACACACACACACACACACACACACACACACACACACACACACAGGAGGATGGATCCCCGAACCGAGCACGTCGGGACCCGACGGGCCGGACCGGTTTCGGACAGATATTTAGAAATGATGTTTGGGTCAGGCTCGGTCACATCGGCGCCATAAGGCATTGAACATTTTAAATTTAAAAACAGCTTATTATGTAGGTGTGCGCCTTTGTTAACATGCGCTTGTTGCCCCGTGTGCGCCGATGCGCTCATCTGTTGACATTTCCGAATGCCTTCCTACAGTTGCTTAATAAAAGCAGCCTTTCCACACAAACAAACATATGTGTCATTAGTATGAGAAAAAAACAACGATATTTTAACTGTGTTGGGCTCGGGCATAAATATCTTAATGCCTGTTGGGCTCGGGCCGGGCTTGGACAGAAAAATGCAGCCCGATCCGGACTCTAACACACACACACACACACACACACACACACACACACACACACACACACACACACACACACACACACACACGCACACACACGCGCACACACACACACAGGGGCCCTGGGGACGTTTCAGAACTCCCTCAGGGGACGTGATGAGAGCAGTGCTGACAGTCCTTGATGTGGCCAACTGCCGCCCAGCTGTGAACAGCAGCGACATCTCTTAACATTTCATTTTCATTTCATTTTATTGATATAGCACTAGTAAACACAACAGAAGTTGACCACTGTGCTTCACATAACAAGAATCAGAAACAAAAGCAGATCAGTGGTTTATGATAATGAGGAGGTTCTAATTCCTGAGTCAGCTGTTAAATGAGAAAAAAAACATTGGTGTAAGCTACAGTATGTTAGGATGAATACTGCGTAGCTTTTTAATGCTTTCTTTCAAAATGTTATCCAAGGTCATTTCATCAGTGTCACAGCTTTAATTGATACCCCATTCAAAAAGCTGGGAAGTATAACATTCTACATGGATGGGCTGAGGCTCAAAGCCTCTCTCTAGCATTATTTTACCCATGACCTGCTGGACCATTAACCCCCCCCCTACACACACACATTCACACACCTCCCTCTATTCCCCACGTCATTACCAGAGCAAACTGCCTAGCACTGCAATATGTCAGGGTTGTGTGTGTGTGTGTGTAAGAAAGAGAGAGAGAGAGAGAGAGAGAGAGAGAGAGAGAGAGAGCATGGAGTCTGCCTAGAAGGTAAACTCTAAATGAGATGGTGGACAAGGTTTCCTCCCCGAGTGGGAAGACTGATTTTTTGTATTTTTATATTGAGGTGTGCTTCTGCAGGAGAGTCATGCTTTCAGGCTAAAAACAAACCCTGGCAATTGCGCATCACTCTCAGGAGAGACCGATAAGTGGTGGTGTGATTGACGGCACGCTGACTCACCGAGTGAAACACAGAGAGCAGCTCGAAAAGAAGAAGAAAAAAAAATTGCCATCCGTGTGATGAGGACGCTGCCAGCCAAGCCTCGGGAATCTTTGCGAAGGAATGGATGATGAGCAATGTCATCTGAAACCAACAGCAGATTCTCAAAAGCCTTAAATGAGATTAAAAATGAGTCGGTAAGAGTGCATAGTGAATCTCTTCCCAAGAATAAATTAAGACAAATTCTGACAACTTTCATAGCAAGAAGCTTTGAAACAGAAAAAAGGAGCCCTTTGTGAATGCACCGTGACTCTAATTTGGAGTACTTAAAAAACACTCTGGGAAAGTACTACATAATGATGAGCAACAAGCACAAACAGACGCCTTATTGTTATACTTGTGCTTTTTTTTTCAATTGCTACATCTAAGTTTCTGAAAGCTCCACTATACTGTAGCTCTTTAATATTTGATAAACGGTTATATTTACAGTGTTAGACCAAAGGGAGGACAGGACAGAGGGTGGTTATGAATAAATGATAAGAGGAGCCTCCTCCTGCTATTAATACAAATGCTGAATTTCCCAGAGTTAATACATGTCTACACATGCAACAGACTGATGCTGCATTAAAGTGGACTTATCTCACTATAAATCACATTTGACCATTTAAATCAAATAAATGAAAACCTTCAGCTCAATCAAGTCCCATGCAGCAGGTGTAGGGAATTAGAAAGATTTGTCAGTAGAGTCGCTTTAAGTTGTTTTAAACAGACCGACTATTCTGAAGCAGTTTGTTCCAGAGAGAATGGACATCAATTATATCAATCACACAACAACACCAGCAGCAGTCCACCCAGGACCAGTGGCAGCAGGATTCTTGGCCTACATCTTGCTGATAAAGGAGGATCGGTCACAGAGGACCTCGATGGGACAGCGAGGAGCCAGAGAGACCATAAAGAACCGCAGCTGCCCATGAGTTTCAGCTAAGCCAGCAGGCTCATTTCCTTCGCTTTAAATATTCAAGAAGGTTACACCCGTGCTGAGAGAGCATCTCTTCTTCTTCACGGCGACATGCGGGTGTGTTGATTTCAAGGTGGGCAGCAAGTTTCACAACAGCAGCCAGCGTGCTTCTATCAATGACGACTCTTCAGGAACCAAGGTAGATGCCTTTCATCTATGTATCCGTCAAAAATAACGCAGAGGACATCCACCGACTCTACTCACAATCTAACTATTGCTATTGCCTATGTGAGTTCCTCAAAGGCATGAATATTCCAGTGTTTGTGGGCTCACTCGTCCTTTTATTCTCTGAAGAAACCGGCAGGTTGTAAAGCCATCACACCCTCAAAGAGCTGCTCAAACCAAAGAACGTATGATACAGTATAGATGCAAAGAAGCTGGATTGTATTTTCCATGCTTTCACAACACAAGAAACACAATCAACTTCATAAAGCAATATGCCTGTCTGATTTTATATCTCTTTGTACATGTCCGCCACAAAAATCCACATCAAATCTAATTGCACTTCCCAAAGGTTGATCATTTATGCATAATAAACCAAGCCGAAATTAATCATTCACAATGAGCCATTAACTTAAAACGAGCCAGCCATGAATAAAAGGAAACCACTGAGTTTTCTCGGTTGAATAATGCATTGATTTTGTACAGCTTGATTGCCTGTGATTATTTTTGGAATTGGACAAACTTTTTAAGAAATGTGCTAAAAGAGACAAAAAAAAAAAAAAAGAAAAAAAAGCCAGTTCTTGAAAAGGACAACGAATGGTTGTCCTGAATGGACTTAGCATGACACTGTTGTGATGTTATATCAGGGCAGTGGGGGACTGGTCCTTGCACTGATGCCTTTAATGGCACCAGATGAAAACAACAGCAGAATGAAAAACAACTACTTGTACATGGGAAATGATTATTTCAGGGAAAGCAAAGCAGACATGTACAGCAGACCAAAAAAAAAGAAAAAAAAGGCAAATGAAAGATCAGTAAGGGAGTTTGTGTGAGAGAGGTTTGATGGCATTGAGGGTAGGAGGGGGTGATTTACAATAACCTTTAGCTGGCGAGGTAAGAGGGGTCGTCTCTATAATATAAAGGCCCCTTGAGGCAAAGTATAAATCTGAGAGTGCAAATTACAGCCTGACAATTTACTGCCCTTCAAGCAGCTAATAACTAATTTTGATCCCTTTAAACTCCTGTACGAGGACCTGCCACACCTTCATATAGCTTCCCATTACAACATCTGCCACTTCCATCAACCTCTGACCTCCAAAATTTAAGAGATGAAGGCTGTGTAAGAATTAAATAAAAAGGGACATTTTCTATAGTTAGGAGGAGCAAAGTGGGATAGTATTTTGTACTCAAACAAAAGCATTTCATTTTCTGCAGTTTCAAGACTTGAAAGGACATGAAACTGTCATGGTTGAATCATCTGAAAATATCAGGTTCTTTGGTAAAAAAGTCACAAGACTGTGTGCAAAAAAAAAAAAAGTAAGTAGAGAAGAACATTTGTCAAAATCTGTTGACTTTCAGAATTTGAGTCACTGAGTCAGTTTACTTGCACACCAATTTTCCACTATTATTCCGAATATGACAATATTCCGAATTTGATACTGGTCATGTAAACAGCATATTCCGGTTGGGTATTCCGAATAAGGCCTTTTTCCGAATCTAGCATTTTCTGATTAAGACATGTGGAATAATCCAGGATTTTTTCAGGTTTTAGAGGTTTTCTTTGGACATGTATACAGCGCATTCGGAATATGCGTCTCGATCAGGGTTTTTACCGCAGTTTACGGCCTCTTGCCTGTTTGTGGCTTATGGTCAGCTCTGTGCATCGCTATGGTGGCTGTACACCACATGTGTCAAACTCAAGGCCCGGGGGCCAAATTCGGCCCCTTGCAAATTTTGATCCGGCCCGCATTTCAATTTAGGTTCACAGATACTTTTGGCCCGACTAATTGTGCACCACACCAAAAAAAATCAGGAAACTGTTTTTTATGCTTTATTTATGAGACACTGCCGTGCAGAATTTGACATATTTGCCTCCTTTGAGACTCAGAATTCCTGGCAGAAGCAGATAGTACTTTAATATTCAGGCTGTGAAACTTTTAAACTGCTTTTAAAAATGTAATGTTTGTTTTTTATTTTTGTTATATTTGCAAAATTCTACGATGGCTAAGAAACTTTTTTTGCTGACTTTTTTTAGGGTTTTATGTCGACCAAACTGTATGGGAGAAGCTATATGAGACGTGCAATAATACAGAGTTGATTGACTTTTTTTGTTAAATAAAAGCATGTCAATAAACATCACACGTCTGGCCTTTATTGTGATTGTCATTTCCAGTGTGGCCCTTATTGAAATTGAGTTTGACACCCCTGCTGTACACTGTACAACGAGAAACACAGCTACTTCTGAACATTATCAACAGGTTTTTGGATATGCGCACACCTCGCTATGCTGAACTTTTCAAGAAGCTGGTTGAATGAATGAAAGAGGGACGCTGTGTTCGCACTGGTCCAAATGGTCCACCACCGATGGAAAACTTTGAAAAAAAAATTGTATTTTGCAGGGCTACATGTAAACGGGAATATTAATGGATTATTAATGGATAAGTCGACACTTTAGTCGAAATATCGTCTTTTTCGGAATAAGGGCAAAAACAGGATTATTACGTGCATATAAACGTAGTCAATGTGAGATGAATTGAACAACTATGGGGCAATGTTTTGTTTCTAAGCCTTCTGAATTTGCTCCAGCTTTGACTAGCTTCTTCTACATGTATATAGAAACAGTTGCTATGGCTCATGGGTATTGTAGTATTTAGAGCCATTCCTCAAGTGCTGTCAGCACAGAAGAGCTCCTCTAACAAATAGAAGATCGACATGGATGTGTGTGTCTGTGGAGTTCTGTCTGGGGAGGGCAAAGTCAAGGTAAAGAAGACTCATCTTGAGTACCCAGATAGCTCAGTTGGTACAGCGGGCGCACATATATAGGGGTTTAGTCCTCGAGGCAGCGGTGCGGGGTTCAACTCCGACCTGCGGCCCTTTGCTGCATGTCATTCCTCCTCTCTCTCCACTTTCATGTCTTTATCTGTCCTGTCAAATAAAGGCCTAAAATGCCCCAAAAAAATTATCTTTAAAAAAGAAGCCTCATCTCAAGACAGATTATTTGGCTTTCATTGGGGAAATGGGAGTGAGACTATCAAAGAAAGTATCCCATAGACATCCCTTCTCTAATACATGTGCCCTCAACGTGATAATCTCAGCTCCAATGTATGGTTCCCTGACATAAATTGATGCCACTGCAATGCATGGTGATACTGTGCCCATATTAAAAAGGTCAGAGTGTTAGAGAATGCCTTCTCAATGTTTTCCAAATGTAATGTTCTGTCACACTCTTCTCATCTGGTCCCAATAACGCCAGGCATCCAGGCAGCAACAGAGCCGCATATCGCTGTGAAACACCCAAACAAGCATGGCCGGAAATGTCAGACCATCCATCATCTATTACCCATGGAGAACCCAACGCTCCAAAAGGGACAAATAGTTTATGTTTTTTTTCCCCCAGGACACGACAGCAGCAGGCTGGCTCTCGGTTGATGTGCTTTGACTGCTGTTAGCCTTGTACAGCAGGAGGAGACGATTTCCATGGCTGACGACCCTTTTAGTCCAGATTAGCTGGCAAATAGGATTATTGTTTTGTCTAAGGGCTGCAAGTAACCGCTATTTTCATTAGCCCTTTGAACCCTATTCTGTTTTTTTGTTTTCACTGCCTCTTTTACAGGCTTTTGGCAAGGTCATGGTAAGTAGTCACAGGAGACTGTCGACCCCATAGGTTGTTTATAGAAGCAGCAATTATGACCCATATTTACGTTTATTGGTAGGTGGCATCTTTTAGAGGCCATAGTAATAATGACGAGAAATCATGTATCGTTGTATTAAGACCCAGAAAGTCTGTTAAAGGTGGGTGGGAGGCACGGCGGGGATGGGTCAAACAAACAAACACAGGACTTCCACCCAGGAGACCAGTGCTTGTGTCCCGACTGAAATCTGTTTAAAAATAAAAAGTTATTTTAACTTGAACAAACTGAACTACATCACGTTCTGTGTCACGTGCGTAATTACAGCATGGAAGAACGCACGCAGGTGAAGCAACGTAACAAAGTTACTGGTTTTAACCCAAAACCGCGATCTTTTTCTGAGCTTAAGTAGTTTTGTTGCCGAAATCTAACCAAGTAGTTTTTGTGCCTCAACCTAACCAAACTGTGACAGATTCACATTGTTAACGATGTGTTTAAAACCGTGACCATCACGTTCTCTGGTTCAGTTAGAAGGTTGGAACAAACAGCCTATGTGGTCGTATGGTTTGGATGACTGTTGGAGGAAGTTTGTTTTGTCTGTATATTAAGGTTTTCAACACACAATATAGCAATGTCGTAATATCAGCATATGAATGGATAGATGAGAATTTTTAGGAATATTAGAACCATCTTGGTACTGTCAAAAAGTAACGTGAACAGGAAGTACTACATTCGTTAGCTTTGTTCTCCAGTGTCTTACTACTCCCTAATTCTAAGCTGGTTTCTACATGTATGTGGGAAAAAAATGTCAAAATTAAGTATATTCAAAAGAGTCATGCATACAAAAGATTAGTGCTAATGATGGACCCACAATGCAATGCACAAAGGAAAGGAGTTACTGAAGAAAAAGTTTACGTTTAAAAACGAAGTGCATTTTAATATAAAGTATAAAGCTGAGACTACCAACAAGATTAATAGTCTGTCAATCTGCAACAATTAATTGACTGATTGAGGAGTAGAATGAGAGGCTAGACTGTGAACAGAGGTCCAGTGAGGCGCAGGCATGTTCTACAGCACCAGGCGCCTGAAATGAGACAAATCTATTGAAAAGAAGACACATTGCTGCTACACTGCAAGGGCAGATGAATGGACATTGCTGAGATGAAAGCCACAAAACATGCGCCTCAGTGTTGTATTGCAAATCAAAGTCCAGTTGCCAGATAAGCATGGCAATTTTAGTTAGGCAGATAACCAAGATGCGAGATGCCACATTTGGAAAAATTCATCAGACAAGTGGTGGGATTTGCAAAGATTACAGTAGGGAGAGAGGGTGAGCTTTGGAGCATTGATGATTCAATCCCTGTCCATGCAGATAACAGCCAGCGACAGCCATGATAAACAAAACGCCCTCTGTGCATCAAAGGAGGTCTGATTTTCACTTCTCGCTGATATGAAAAAGATCGGTAAGATCAGGAAAACGTCATCGCAGGAATGTTAAAGGACTACGCCGAGCTGAGTTAGAGGGAATACGACAGAAAAGCATGGAATCCATATAAATATATAGAGCTAGATCTTCAGGCTTAGGCATAGAGAGGCGACTCCCATCTCAATGATGTAGGCGGTGAATGCAGCAGACATGAAATAGGCGATTTGTACTTCCTTGACCCCTTGTCATTTCCTTCTCCTCCTCTCCTGTTTTGCGGCCTTGGTGTTTTGTCTAAAATGGGGGCTGAAAAGCGAGCTCAGTTCCTCATGGAGTTCAGGGCCCTACTGACCTGAACACTGCCTTCATTTATCACAGACCCTTGAAAGCAAAGCAATCTAAAAATCAAAGATTAAATTGAAAAACCTTTGAAAATAAGGCGCGATAGGGTAAAGCTGCGCAAGAAGAAGACAAGATTAAAATATGTCTGAGATATTACTGAATTACTGCACAGCTTTTTTTTCTGCACAGAACAACTTTTAACTGCTTCATTGTCTCTATAGCTCTCAAGGGGTAGTTGTATCGTATCTATACAAGTTAGGACTTATCCATTAACATTCACTATTATTTGATGACACCGATGAGAGGGTAAGATGGCCTAATGGCACCTCAAACCATCAAGGTGATCATATAAACTCCAAAGCCAGTTTATAGTCGACTGTAAAACATTGTGTGTGGTGTAGTTTTAATGTCTATTTAGTCCTGGATACAGCATTAAAGCAAAATGGCTTGTAAATATCAAACAGCATGAATTAACAATTACCGTCTAAGCATTTTGAACTGAGGACGGCATTTTAGAGCAGCAGAGTGAACAGTGCACAGGGAGAGATTACAGTTCTTCATCAGCACCACTGGCATTTCACAGTTATTGCTTTAAAGGTTTAGTCCACCCAAATGACCAAAAATATATATTTTCTCACCTACTTCGAGCAGTATCTAACCATGCAGATATGTTTGGTGTTATGTGCAGGCTTTTGAAGATTTCCCAAAACGATGGAGGTAAATGATACTTGGTTTTGGTGCTGACTGCAGTTGTTTTGCTCATAACCTCCGCCGAGGAGTTTTTCGGTGGGATTGTTTGTCTGACAGGGATTAAGGAAACACTCCTGGCCCGATTTTCATTAAAATTGGTGGACGTGTGTAGGCCACCAATTTTTGTTAAATTGTTGTTGTTAACTTTGCGAGATAAGGCATCGTCTTGGCGAAGGTCTGCGCTTTCTGAGTGCCCTTCTACTTTCTTCGTTTTGATAGGTTTTAAAACATAAAATGTAGTTTATGCCAAGTGCAACAAAAAAAAATGAAACAAAAGAAAAGAAATAAACATCTTAATGACACTCTCGGCCCAACCTTAAGGAACCCACTGGAGTGTTCTACAGAAAAGGTAGTCCCTATAAAACTATTACAAATATAGTCAGTGGATCACCCTGAGTAATAGGGATACTTCTGAAAAAAGATGTTGCTGTTGAATTTAAAAGAAAGCCTCCTCGAAATATAACGGAATAATATCTCAAAACCTATCCCAAATAAGCACCTAAACTATATGCATGTCTAGATACAACTATAGGTCATTGACTACAATACATATTTAAGTATATCTCACAGTATTAAGTGTGAGCTCATGTGGTACTTGTCTGGGAAATTGGAGGATTAATGGTCAGATGCCTTCAAGGGCTGGTGCCTTTAAGGTCATCATTAAAACCATCTAATACAAAGTCGTCTTTGTTTCCTGCTCTTGTCTTCTCCAGTCATCTGAGCTGTCTTTGGGCAGGCGGCCTTATCACTCTCCTCCAGCTTTCTCTCCTGCGCAGTCTTGTGGACACTTAGCTCGGCGGCAGATCACAAGGTTCCTACATGAATTATATGCACTTCAAAGAAAATCAGTCGTGGACGTGAGGCGAGATGGTATCCGAGGTGCCCTGTGTGCTCTCGATGACGATGAGGCACGGTGACTGAGGCTGGTTCGAAAAAACGTCTCAGAAATTCAGCCATTCATTTCATCACCAAACCCTGCCAAATACTCCTGTGTCATCCATGCTGTCTTGCAGCAGCAGCAGAGGCACGTTGGCTTTTAAAGGTCAAACCGCTCGGGATAAGAAGGGTCTCATGTCATACGGCGCTCCTTATAATACACTAACGGCAGAATTTGTAAAAAAAAAAAAAAAAGAAACCTCATGTACATTTAATCACATCTACTCGGATAGACAAGTATGTACATATTTGATTGGCAGTGAAAATATCAAGAGAAGACATGCTGTTACACATACGCTCTCTAACACCAGCATTTCCTCCCTGTTTTTTCCCCTCTGTCTCTATGCAGGTAAACACTGAAAGTCAAATGGCCTCTGGCACTGTTCAAAATGAATTAGTGTTGAAGGCCTGGTGCTGTGAATCTCTGGCATTTTATAAAAGGTCTGTAGCACGAAAGAGACCACCTGAGAGTCAGCCTGCATTCAGGAAACAGCATTCAGAGTGCACACACTGATCAAAACAATTCTCTCTCTTGTATATGAATGAACAATCGTTTTTGTCCATGTAAAGTTCACATAAATGTTTACAAAACAAACCGAGCTTATAATCCGTTCCCTGTTCCTGCCAAGGCGGCGCAGCAGCAGCAACGACAGAGCATCTATCAGGCAGAAATCAAACATTAACACAGGCCGAGGTAGAATGGGATGTCTGCTGGCAGCCAGGCAGAGGTGCTGAGATAAGGAAACGTGGACGGACCTGCAGGGCCAGGAAATACAGCGCAAACAACTCGCAGGTGCTGACTGCAGACATCAGCGTTTGAGCAACGACTCAACGGTGTGATCAGTTTTCTTGTCAGAGCAGATAAAACGGCGGTGATTGGTTTCAGCGGGAGGTAGCGAAAATAGGTCTTTCTGTTCTGAATTTGAAATGAGTTGTTGTTGGTCAGGCAACTTTCCTCAGGTCTGGACTGATTGCGAGTGCTAGAAAGAGATGACAGGAAGTGGGGTATAGGGAAGCCGCACTTACACACATGCAGCACACATACACACTGAACAGGTGATGTGTTGGGGTGCACAGACAGAGAGCTGTCCTTGGGAGGCTAATGTCCCTGAGATCCTTGGGGGCTCGGTGGCCAGATGTTTTGCTTTGCCTGCTTGCCTGAGTTTTGGCCCCAGTGTCCCGTTACAAGCAGCATCCATCACGCTTCAACACAGCTTACACACTGCAAGACACAACAACTCCCTTACATTTACATGGCAGGTTAATTTGGTTCGTTTGTCTCTGAACTGACAACTTCTGCAGCGCACATTCATTTAATTGTGTCCTTTCAGGTAGGATCTCAAGGAGGAAGGTTGCTACCACGGACTTTCGAGTCTTCTGTAACAGTAAAATTTAGCCATTTGCAGTAATTTTAAATCCAGATCAACTACGAAAGAGCAGATTCAGGGACCCTCTAGTATTCAGTTTAACTACCGGAGCATCTTGTCACTTTATAATACAAACAATCTGCCATCTATCATGGATCTGCACCCCTCCAGGAAAGATTGTGGCCGATCCCTCTCCCCCCGGATACAAAGTGTTTGAAGCCCTCCCCTCTGGCAGGAGGTTGCGGTCCATCAGGACCAAAACCTCATACTACAACAGTTTCTTTCCCTCTGCAGTCAGCCTTATTAAAAGGCCTCACAACCCTATTGACAGATTCTCTTAATCCTTCATCCTGGACTATATACCTGTCCTCTGCGCATTCTATATACTGTCAACATTTTTGCACATCCTGCACTAATCCATACAGCCTCTTCTTTCTAAAATGTTAAACACATATTTGTTTCTGTATTTATTGTTTGTTTATTTCATATTAATGTTTAATATACTCATGTATGCACCAACAAACAAGGCAAATACATTGTAAGTGTTACTTACTTGGCAATAAATCCCTTTCTGATTCAGATTCTGACAAAGATAGACGCGTTAAGAAAATTAATTAACTATGAAACTCATGCAGAACACTGGCTTGTTCCTGTGTTCTCAGCACGTATAAGCCCTCTAACAAACAGTACAACTTATCCTAACATGTTCCGGTCATTGCAGTAACAAGAAAGCACCCAGGAAGTCTTTGTGCGTTTGCTGCAGCTCTGACCGTGGCTCGGACAGGGTTGTGTTGGCGCAGAAGGAAGGATTAACTCCCAGCAGCGTCTCGCTCTCTTTCTCTCTCTCTCTCTCTCTCTCTCTCTCTCCCCCTCACCTGCCCTGCATGCCTAAAGAACACAATCGCTCTCAGAGTCGGTTCGCATCGCAGGGCTGCAGTCCTGAGTCACACGTTCAGGGCGACAGCAAAAAATAAAAAATAAAAAAAAGGGCGACAAATTTACTGACGGAATATTCTGGAGGAAGAAAATACTCTGTGACGCTTTGTATTAACCTTTAAATATATCTGGTAAAATTGAAGGGTAGACATGGGAATAAAGTCCTCAGCCCTTTAGGTATATACTCCACATATTTCAATATAGTGAGATATGCCAATATACAGTATATTCATTCAAAGCATCTACAGGCAGATAAATCCCACACAGGTGAGATACCCTTCAAGATATAACTCCATTTGTGTACAGGTGTACAGTATAACACTACCATACTTCAGCATATAGTGTAATACAAGACCAGAATACAGAAAGCCTCTACCCAGGACACAAACAAGTACAGAGGCTCCCTGGTGGCATCTTAATGTGGTGATGGGCTCACGTCAAGGGTAAAGAAGGACTGAGCTGCTGCAGGATGCTCAGTCCAGGAAAGACATGACAGAAAAACACTCAAAACCTGTTTCAATAATACATGAGGGTGGATCTATAAAAAGGTGTCACATTTGTTTTTCTGACACTGAAAGCTCTCTATGAGATGATAAGGGGGTTGAGATGGCCATCTGTATCAAATCCACCTGCATTCTAACACAATACACACTCTTACATTATACTGCAAAAACAATGGCATGAAGAAAAATCACACGTCAGCAAGCTGTTTGCCAAACAGCGTGATTCTACGAATCTTCCCCATTTTCCCACGGTCCCATTGTTCTTAAAACTGCCCGGCACATCGGACCTTCTTAACACCAGTCTTAAAGAGCTCATTAGATGATTACACACAGATTTATTCTTAATTATTATTTGCTTAATCTATTAAACAAAAGGGCATCGGCAAGGACAAACATTTATACAATTACGGCTGAAATGAACATCCTACGCTTTACGCCAAATAATGTAATTACAGTTATTAGTTATGATTATTAGTCTCAATGATTTAATGAATAACACGTGTCACAGCACTTTTTGAGGTTGTTACTTTGATTTTAACGTCACATACAAATTTCTACATACATTTTGTGATTGTGTAAAAGTAGACGAGTAGTGGGTGTTTATCAGAGACACAAAAAGAATATTACAGTGTTCATTATTGTAACCCTGACGACAAAGCTCCCCCCAACCTTAACAAAGCACTTATTTCAACCCAAACTATGATATGTTTGTGTTAGTTGTATAAGTATTGGAGTGGCTTCAGGCAAATTTGTCAAACACTCACATATTTAGTCATGCAAGAATATTTGGTCAACAGCAGACAAATGTTTTTGTTTTTATTTAAATATATCTTGATTAATTTTGTTTGCAATTTACTCTTCTTTTCTACTTTTTAGTTTTATTTATGTATATAGTTAAATATGTAAATATGTGTACTTTTAGTTATTCTCCAAGGGCACAACTTTGTTGTCATCGCTGCCTTGTGTAAATTCTCAAAGGCCAAACATGCGACAGCTGAAACTGGCCAATCCTGGTGGGGTTGCCAGCTCCATCCTCTGCACCAGTCTGCTCCCTGCAGTTCTTGGAGGCTGTTGCGTTGCCAGATCAAGATGCACCATGTGGAGCGAGCCCTGGTGGGATGAAGCGTTGCCAGATATGTGTCTGAATTCTCAAGGGTTACTGAGGTTGTCAGTTATGTGTCAAAAATCTCCAAGGGTTAGAAAGGCTTGCCAACTCGGGTTGCCGGGTTGCCAGCTCTCCGTCTCAAGTTGCAGGCGTTAGTAGGTTGAAAGATATGCACTAAAGGCTCTCAGTCACAGTTTGTGAAATATGAGCTCTGAAGCGTGCCGCACATTGTAAGCTCCTGAAGCACCAGCAAGGTTTGTTCTAGCTCCATAAATAAAACTATATTTGACGTGGAAGAAGCAGAGTTGTGATGATATTTTCACAATGAATGCTTTCAAGGTTGGTAGAGTTCAAACAAACAAAGAAGGCTTTGTCCCATGACGTATTGTTTAATCGAAGTGGAGCATGAAACATTTGCCTGTCTAAGCCAGCGGCTTATTAAAACTTTAAATTAAAGCGGTTTGTACAGTGAAGCCTTATTTAACAATGTGCAATGTAAGCATTCTTTGGTTAGGTTACTGCTGTGAATATATCATTCCATTATGTGATGAACAAAGACCAATGATTCATGTGTTTGCTTGTTTTGGCAATTTACTTTCGTTTGCTTAATTACTGTGACGATGATTTTACAGATCATGTTTGCATACATTTTCCTATAAAGCGTGGACCAGTGGAATGTGACAAGCTTTGCGAGTTGTTTTATCTCTATTATTTTAATTACCTTCATCATTACTGACCAAGCTCAACTCAGACAGAAGCAGGAACTTTGTGGCTCTGTTAGATTTTGTCCAATCCATCCAACAAACACACCTAACCTAATGTACACAAGCTGCTGCTGGTTGCAGCCAAGAATAGAGGCTCATACCGTTCCAAGAGCTGGGTAAGGATATTTTTAAATGCAAATTGTACTTGGTATTGTAAACCGATCCACTTAGAATAGGGTAAAGGCTTTTTCTTTGCACTTTTATTCATTTCACTGTTCTTATTTAAAGCATGCTGGGTTGTTTCACACATGTAACTTTGCAGAAATAGAGGGTAAGACACACATAGATGGTTTCAGAAAGCTGCTGTCAAAAGGGGGACACAAGACTACAAGGGTACATGTTCTAACAAGTCTCACACACACACACACACACACACACACACACACACACACACACACACACACACACACGCACCTTAGACACCCAAGTGGCTACAGAAAGCTCTTGTTGACGAGCCAAGGGAGGGAAGAAAAATCATTATTGTGATGATTGACTTTGCAGCAGGATGGGCTTGACCTTGAGCAACTGCTTTTATCCTCCAACTCAAAGAGCAAAATCTAGAGACCTGGGAGGATGTGCGCACCTCTTCATTCAAAGCAAATCCCCACACTGACCTACAAATCACACATCCTGTCAGTCTGAAGACTTTAACTTATCCTCTGTAAAGAAAAGCAGTGGCATTCAGCTTACACAGGATAATGGAACTTCTGCACACAGAAAACCTTGCTGTTGTACTGTAAGTGGTGTAGTCGGGAAGGAGCCATAACGTGCAGTATGTCTCATCATCTGCTACAGGTGATGATCTCCTGTGTTACCCACACTGATCTGCCTGGTCTTGTTCATTCCAGTCAAAGATTAGTGTGTAATAGTCTATATCTACGACGTTTCATTTCCGGGATTGCTCCGGAAATTCCACCGGATGTCCCTCATTTCGGCCAGATGTCCCTCACCTTCTGCATTCTTTGTGTTTGCATTCTAAACTCTACTAAACTACAAACTAGTCTAATCTGTTCAATCTGAGTTTTCTGTTGCACAACTAAAACAACCTTTGAACGTACACATGTTCCACCAACACAAGTTCCTTCCCGAGGCTATTTTCCAGCGGCACCGTGGCTCTGTCCGGCACTAAGCACCGCCCAAGACAATTGTGATTGGTTTAAAGAAATGCCACCACAGAACGTTTTTCACCCATTACAGGATGCTGTGTGGACTAGCCAGACCCTCCCCCACAGTGCTGTAGATGAAGGTCTGGCAATGCGAGACTAAGTGTGTAATAATAAATAACCGTTTGACTGAAACTAGCGCTGCAACTAACAATTATTTTGTATTTTTCATTAATCTTCAGATCATTTTCTTGAAAATGTTAGAAAATTATGAGAAATTTGCCATCCAATGTCTGTCAATGTCTTTAGATGTCTTGTTTTACTTAACCAACAATCCAAAACCAAAATATATACAATAAATGCAAATACTCACTATGGCGCTCCGGTAGCCTAGAAATCTAGACGCACCCTAGTGGCAGCAAATTTATTTGGCAGCCAGGGGGGGTTTAGGCACTCTCCGTTGACTTGCGAGCTGGAAAAACCAAACTCTGGTCAGGCCAATCACATCGTGTATAGAGTCGGTGGGCGGGGCTTATGGCTGCTGCTGGGAACAGCGGTCTTCTGGAAGACTTGGAGTTAAGCTTTTCTTTGATAAAAGAACAAAGAGCGGCACAGAAATCATTCTTAAAAAAGGAAGATGTGTTCGGAGTTTTGCCGACCGGATACGGCAAAAGTTTAATCTATCAACTAGCTCCGCTACCTTCTTCGTTGCTCTGCCTGGTTGTAGCGCTATCCTATTACGTGCAGAGGGAATTTTAAAGACAACCGTTTATCCCGCCCCTCGGATTGAGCTCCGTCAATGGTGAGTTCCCAGACCCTACATCTGGATGTGGGTCTGGCTTGTCAGGCTAGTGCTCCTGAGCAATGACAGCTGGTGCCTGTTTTGTTTGTATCTGGTGCTGTTCTCTACAAACACACACATAAGGATGCACGTGTTCAGTGCATGGATGCAGGTCACACAATACAGGTTAATTCCTGCTGACGGTCTCAAGCTACTGTACAGTGCTGCACTGATTGAAAGTCGGTGACGGTAACACACCAATAAACTGCATTACAGCAGCAAAATGTGGAAAAAAAGACCACTATCTGTTAAATATTCTAAAAGTCGTCTGCAAATGTTTCATGAGATATTAATTTCAACACGTTTTTTAGGCCTCAAGGATACACACGATGGAGAACACTTAATTTGAAGATAATGTTTATGTATGAGAAGACTCCACAGGTTACTTTTAACCATTCATTGTTTTTGGTTGTTTTTTTTTTACTAATGAAGGAGGACCCTGGTGCATAATCTGTAGCTCATTTGCACTTTCCATCAATTGTTCTTTCACCTGAACCAACAGTCCACATCACAATAATACCTTGTCTACAGTAAGCTGCAGTGATATATGCTGCAATGATAACCCTTGGATGCATAGGGAAATAAATTGTAGGTGAAAATCACTTCTGTTGTGTGCAATCGGTTTACACTGAATACAGCGGTCTGTTGAGTTCTGTCTTGTAAAATGTAATGCTGTATTGGTGCAACAAAATGTTGGATTTATAGAGAAGCCTTGTTTTTTCCCTTCTGAAGGACTTCACACCTCAGCCTGATGTTACCTGACATTTTGTGCTATTGCACGCCACTGAAGCTGCGCTGAAAATATCTCAATACAAAGTTTCGCATTCTATGTTTTGCCAGTTGTCGCCAAGAATAAGACAAATACACCAAACAACAGTATTAGGCCAAGAAATACACACCACTGGCTGCTCTTTCCCCAGTGTTTTATACCCTCCTTCCTCCTGTGGCCTGATTTTTCTTTGGTATGTTTGTGCATGTGTACGCTTACATAGACACACATATAATGCAAATGAGAGCCTTGTAGACATAATATACTGAGGAACAAGGTGTTTTCTCCCCACACAACACAGACACAACATCACAGAGGCACATCTGCATCCACAGCCACGGGAGCATGTCTATACTAATCAGCTGGCGTCATCTGCTATGAGCTTGGCTCCAACCCGACAGGGAATCCTAGCCTACAAAAGCTGCTATTTATATCCCTCCCAAGTTCTTCCAGTGCACGTCCCTTTCATTAACACTGATGTTGGCTTACCCAGACAAAAGTCCTTATTTAAAACTGGGATCTCGGCAGCTAAGCAGCCGGACATATTACGTGTTCTCACATTGTGTAATCTGTAACACCTCAGGGTTGAGTAGGGTGAAGAGAAGGAGGCGATCTAAATGGACTTGGAACCTATAGCACGTGAGGAGGGCCACCATCAATGATTCATTAACAGAGTAATGGCAGCATAAGCCCTGAATATAGTCTAAAGCCGCCTACACGTGACAGGTGGCAAAACCGCTTTGCGCCGGCCGTTCCATTGATTTTTGTTGATTTCGTTCGATTGGCCGCTTTGCGCTGCACTCAAATTTCAAATTATTTCAACTTTGACCTAGTTGCCGCTGACCTTTCAAAAGGGCAACCAATGAGATAACAGCATGTCGTGACTTGGCAAAGGGAAATAGCCACCCTTGATGAAGAATACCTGCGCTGCGCTTTGCTCTCTGCGCTCTAACAAGCGTTGCGCAGAGAGCAAATCGCTTATCATGTGTAGGCGGCTTAAGGTTGAGTCCTTTTTAAGGTATAAGAATTCTATTTTCTATTTCCACACTTAAACTTCAGGATCTCTGGATTATCAAACAGTATAAAGCATCATTACGATGATTGAGATTGCAAGTAGATCAAGGACTGACAAAAACAACTTAAAATCTGTGTGCCCCGGAAATCATCTCTTCCTATATTTGATTCCATTTCTACTACACACAGCAACATTTCTCTGTATTGCACTGATCGCTGCAGAGAATACATTTATCTTCTGTTCTTCCTGAGAGAGCTACAATCATATGATAATGCTGCAGATGATGCCACAGATTAAAGATGCACATTTCAATCTGAAAGACTTGAATAACAGATTTTCAAGAGAATTCAAAGGAACTAAAAACAATCAGATAAGCGGCTCATAATGACACGTCTTGATGGAGCGTGTTTTTTATTTCTTTTTTTAAATCGAGGCCGCTTCGAGGTGGAGCATCCTCCCCTCTCATCTATAACTACATTTGCGATACAGCAACACACATCACCTTGGAAACAAGTATTCTTTTTCTCTGAGCATTGTTACCATAGTAAAGGATGTGACCTCTCCCCTTTGGTGTGCTGCCACTGTTGCACGGTGCAGAAGATAAAACGGATTATTCCCTTCAGTGACAGTCAGTCACCACTGGCCTCACAATCTTCAAATTGATAAATAAATGCAAACAAGTGATTCATGCTTGAAATTTTGGGGAATCTATAAAAAGGTGACCAAGAAATAGGAAATTCTGCAGAAAAAAAATCTCACGACACAACTCGATCTGTTCTACATCACGGCAGCTAAACTAGCGGCCTGTTCTCATGAACCATTCGTTCAAAAAGCTACGAAAAGTTAAGCACTGTAATTCGTTAGCATTTTTTTTTGCTGTATTCACTACATTGATGGCCGGTGTATAAGAACGCGGCTGGCCGAGTAGGGAGGAGGTCGGGGTGGACGGGTGGGTGTTAACATACAGGACTTTCAAGCCAGAGAGCGGAGTACGCTTCCCAGGGAAAACTAAAGTCTTTCACCCAGGAAATGCGTGTTCCTTAGGAGTGTTTTAATCCAAACCACAATGTTTTTCCTAATCTTAACTGGTCGTTTTGGTGCCTAATCTTAACTTTCGTCATGGCAAGACGCTCCTATTTTGTGGAATAAATTTAACCGTAATGTCCGCCAAAACGACCGGCAGCTCGCAGTGCTTTGTACCCGGCTCAAAGTCACCTATTTTCGGGTTAAAAATCTTGCAACTCCCTCTTGGCGTCATGGAGCTTGTAGCCAGCCGGCGTCACGTGACAGTATATCATATGTTCTGGTGTGCATATATTTTCATATGATATCATACGGACCCGTTCATGAGAATGCATTGAAACTAGAGCAGTGGTTCAAAACCTTTTTAGCTCAGCACTTCTTAATTTTAAGCAATGTCCATGTGTGGCCCATCATCACCTGTTGCAAATGTGGGGTGGGAAAAAAAAATCTAAAATTGTATGTATTGTGATTTTTTTTGCAAAGTTTTTTTACAATTGATTCTTTTCCCTAATTGATTATTTTATTTTACCAATGACTCACCTAAATATTTTCTGTTTATACGGTACCACTGACTGCGACTACATCATATCCGTTTCCAGCAAAACAGAGCAAAAGAAAATGCAGAAAATACATGTTATATACTTCTTTACAAATTAAATAAATGTCAGACTGACATATGACGTGCAATTAGAAAACAATTAGTTTTAAGAAATTGTCTCATGATATATTGTTTCTAGAATTGTATCAACATTTGTTTTTGTTAAAAGAAGGAAAAGAAAATCGCAATACTCAATACTATCGAATCGCAATACTCCTAGAATCGCAATGAATGAAAATCACAATACAAATCAATGGTATTGTGAAATAATCGAATCAGGACATAAGCATATCGCCAACCCTAATGGATTATAACCATGTCACCCAAAAGGTGATTACCGATGATGACATAAAGCTTGAGGATATTTTCGCCTAGTAGAGGATAAACAATGCTTTAAATCCTGCCTCCTATTATCAGGGAAAACCAGAGCATCCCATTTGTTTGTTTCCTTGGAAACTGTTGTTTTTGTGCCACCCACGTGTGGAGTCACATTCTCCACTAGCAAAAAGCAGCTATCAGTTACATTTGCAAAGACCTTGATTTAGTCCTCGTACTTAAATTAATTACAAATGAGATTAAAACAAAAATCGTCACTCTGAAAATACATGAAATATTCTTAGGAAAAATGAATGTTCCTAATCTGAAGGGGACATTGAAAGGCTGTATTCAGAGAAGTTAAGGATCGTCCATTTTGTCAGGAGACTAATGTTATTACAAAAATTTTAAGTAATACAGCAATGTATTACATTAACTACAGGGAAAATAATCAGGCTCATAACAAAGGAGACCGCTAGCTGTTAAGAGGAGAAAAGAAGACAGAAGGTGAGCATAGACCCTCATCGCTTTAAATATTTCATGCCCATATTACACTGTGAATATCCATGTTCTAAAACTGGCAACCCTGTTGGACCCTTCATCCTCCAGATGTCCTCATATGTCGGCTACTGCTGAGTATATTTGGATTTTCTATATGAAGAACTACTGTGCACCAGAAGATGGACATTGATGTGCATTGTGGTATTTAAATATACATAGCCACAGGTGGAAGAACACACTGTACAAATCTCCTTCATATCAAGTCATTTTTCTCTATATCTGTGTGTTTTTTTTCTTCACTCAAGTAACTAAATCTGCTGGTGCAGTATGAATATTTTAAAGCCATAACGCCATATTATGCAAATCTTCAAGTTCACACTTATTTGGGTTTCTACCAGAACATGTTTACATCCTTTCAAAATAAATTATTTTTGTCATACTGTCTGTCTGAACATACCTACTTTCACCCTCTGTCTGTTTCCCTGTGGATTGAGCGTATTGATACTTTCACAGTATTTATATAGCACCACGACCTGCTATAATATAAAAGAAAACTTTACTTTTTACAATATGGGACCTTTAATATGTTTCAAATGCCAATCAATGTGTTGTTTCAAATGGTTTCTATATTTTTCTTGATCCTATTAGAACAACCAACATTTTTTTGTTTCAATTACAAAACAATCTTAGAACAAGATTTTTTTAAATGACGTTAGGACTTAAATAAAGACCGAAATGTAAAATACTGTTTGTAAAAAGGAGTGGTGATGCAATACTACCTTCTAGGGTAAAAGAGTGTGTTTAAAATCACCAAACGACTCACAAGTAATGAATAATATTAACCTTTTTTTGTAATAAGCTTGAAAGTGATTATGTGCTTCCTAACCTAGATTTTGTTTTGTATTATTTTCTTTGATTTGATGATTGTTGCTTTGATCTCCAGAGTAATTCAGTACATTCGGCGGAGAAGGTTGGTTTCTGCAGCCGACTTCAAACTTGAAGCACCCTGAAGAGAAATCGAATGACTTACACATTTGGTCAGCAGTATGACTGCGGTGAAGAGGAGTGGAGAAAGCAAACATTGGAGGGGGGTCCTTGAACGCATTGTGTGGCCTTATTTTCATTAGGCAGGTTCCAAACCTGCGGTAGGAATGTGTGCTTTGGCATGTTTGTGTGCCACTAGTGTTTGCCAAGCATTTCCTACTATGTGACTGCCTTGAGATAATAGAGCCACTGAATCAATGTTTTGTTAAATACACTGGAATCCATAAAATGGGAAGCACTGGACATGTAATGAATAGCAATCGCACCGCCCGCTCACCCCTACATGCTACTCAGACACTAAAACATGCAGCAGAGAAATCCTGTAAGCAACAATACAACCTGCCTTTGTTTCTATCTTTCTTCACTGGCACAGTAAAGGTTATGATCAGCTTCGGGGCTCGTACTAAAAGGGAGGAAGGGGGAGAGGAAGTTCAATACTGTGGAGACACACGGTGGAGAAGTCGTGCATCAACTTGATGTTTTGTTCCACGGGGGCTGAGAAGATCCTATCGGCTGCTGCTGCTGCTGCTGCTGCTACTGTGCAGCCACTGCACACACTGCAAACAGACTGGCACCATTTTAGCCTCCATACATGATTATTAATCCATCTCTGTAGCAGCATTGCACAACTGTCGTCAATAATGTTAAATCCTGAGTCCCTTGACCCTCAGAGGGGACAAAGAAACAAAGGAAATGTGTTTTTTTACAGTGTGGTTTTGCTACTTTTATTTGAGAAAATGATTTGAATTATTCCTTCACCACTGACTACATACAGATGGTGTTGTGCAACAAGAGTGGTCCGTACACCTCTCTACCTTTGGGGAAGATTCAGTGATAAGTGTTCTGGATGGAACGAGTAATGGCAGATTCCCTTCAGATGTTACCTTAAACGAGTTCAAGATTAAAAAGATGTAAGTCTGCAATTCATTTGACAGCAATGGAAAAGTAGTTTAGTGGAGGCAAATCACCAGCAGCACTTCCTCCAGGACACAGCAGGAGCAGTTTGTTCATGCAGAACCAAGCTGAGCCTGCAAATCCAATATTCCAATAGCTCCTCCTTTCCAAAGAAAAATCCGTTCAAGCTTCACTGGACTTTGCTGTTGCTGCAGTCAAGGTTAAGAGCCATACAAATTCTGCACAGCAAAACACATAGGGCCCTATTTTAACGATCTAAGCGCACGGCGTGAGGTGCCTGGTGCAGGTGCGTTTAGGGCGTGTACGAATCCACTTTTGCTAGTTTAACGGTGGAAAAAAAGGTCTGTGCGCCAGGCGCGTTGTTCAAAAGAGTTGTACTTCGTGTCCTAATTAATTCATAGGTGTGTTTTGGGCGTAACATGCAATAAACCAAACAGTGTCATCTTCCATTCCCTTTAAAAGCTAGGCGTGTTTGTACCTTGGCGCATCGCTATTATGATCGTGGATTTGCACCGTTTGTGTGCTGCTGCATGTCCCTGTGTGTGTAACAAGCATAGTTTGCATGCGCTGTGCACGAGCCTAGGCGCATTTTAATAATGTGCATAACAATGAAATGCTGCGTTATAGAAATCTTTAAAAAGATTAATCTGTCAAAACTAACAGAGGTAGAGGCAATACAACGAACACCCCAAATTATGGAAAGTGAAATAAGAGAGACCATCAAATCTATGAAGAACAATAAGTCCCCTGGGACGGATGGCTTCCCCTGCGAATTTTACAATGACGTTCATGAATGAGATAACAGCAAAACTTTGTGTGGTTTTTAACTATGCCTTAGGTGAAAATGACCCACCCAAGAGCTGGTCAGAGGCTATAATAACCGTTATTTATAAAGAGGGGAAGGACCAATTGGAGTGTGGCTCATACAGGCCAATTAGCCTCCTAGGTATTGATGTCAAAATCCTTAGTTCTATACTGGCACACAGAATGCAGAAATATCTAAAGAAATTAATTAATCCTGACCAGACTGGATTCATGCCAGGTCAGCATAGTGCAAATAATATTAGAAGGGCTTTAAATTTACAGTTATTAGCAAGAGACTATACCCACCCGTCAATGCTTCTTAGCCTCGACGCTGAGAAAGCGTTCGACAGGGTTGATTGGGCATATTTAAATTTTACTATGGAACAGATGGGATTTGATGCAACATTTAATAGGTGGATTAATACTATAAACAAGGACCCAATATCAAGAGTCTGGGTGAATGGATATTGTTCTGAATTTTTTTAACTTAAGAAAGGTGTTAGACAAGGAAACCCAGCCTCCCCTATCTTATTTGCATTGGGTATAGAGCCACTGGCAGAAATGACCAAATTGAAGGGATAATAGATGGAGGAGGTGAGATACACAAAATATCGTTTGCAGCTGACGTTCTTTTGTTTATTAGAAACCCGGTATTGTCTATTCCTGCGCTCATGCGATGTCTGAGGAACTTTGGGGAGGTCTCAGGGTACAATGTTAACAAAGGGAAATCTGAAGCAATGATGATATTGGGTGAAAGGCCTAAACAGTTGGAAAAGGAGACAAAATTCAGATGGTCAAAAACGGGCTTCAGGTACCTAGGGGTTATCCTGACGCCTAACTCCTCTCAATTATACAAAGTTAATTATCATAAACTTATCTTTCAGATAAAAAAAGACCTGGAAAGATGGGAAATGCTCCCGTTGTCTTTAGTAGGCAGGATGGAGACTATCAGGATGAATGTACTGCAGAGACTGCTGTTCTTCTTTTGCTCTCTTCCTATAATGGTCCCAATATCTACATTTAAATTCCTGGATAGGCTTATTTCTAAATTCATCTGGCAGAATAACAGGCCCAGGGTACGACTTAGCTTTACCTCATCTACGAAGCTACTACTGGGCTTCACAGTTACGAATTTTGATCTCATGGATTAGGCTTGACACAAAATGGGTACAAATAGAACAAAGTTCTGTAACTAAGGTATTAATCTCGACACTCCCTTTTATGGAGGCAAGGGTGTGGCAAAAATTAAAGATACAAAATGAATGGGTATTTTTATCTAGGGCAACCAATATAGCTTCCATTAGTGACTTCCTACCGGCAAAAATGGACAGGGGTTTTGTGGGATGGGCAGGGAAAGGTCTGACCACAGTAAATCAACTATTCAAAAGGTAAGACACTCAGGGCTTTTTCACAACTTCAAACCCAATATGGAGTTGTGCCTAACGAATTGTTTAGGTATTGTTAAATATGGCATTATTTGACGACACATAAGGAATGGGACAAATTTCAAAATTCAATGTCTAATTTTGAACAGTATTGGATTGAAGTGGTGGAGGATCAAAAGCATACAAGTAAAATCATTTCTAGTCTATACAACATAATTCGCTTGGATTTGGCAGATAATACATTAAATGTGAAAAATAAATGGGAACTGGAGGCCGATACCATTATTCCGGAGGATGATTGGGAAAAGTCCTGCGTGTCTTGGCATAAATGTCTAAATAGTCCAAATTGGAGGGAATTTGCCTGGAAGTTGAGGATGCGGTATTTCAAAACACCCTTTGTTATATATGGCTATGACAAGAGGTAAAGCCCCCTGTGCTGGAGAGGGTGTGGAATAATTGAGGATTTCTCACACATCTTCTGGGACTGCCCAAAAATACAAATATACTGGAAGGAGGTAATGAGAGTAATTGGGGAGATATTAGGGTTGAACATATTAGTTGAACCACAGATATTAACTGGCTTAAGCCCCACCCACCCACCCTAGACCAGTGGTCCCAAAGAGTCAAAGCTGTCAATTGTATGGACAGTATAACCGCAAAACTACAATTCAGGATGGTTATTTATTTAGAGAGATGGTCGCCTGTCATACAGTATTTGGCTAGAGAATAGTGTGTTGAATTAGGACCGGGGGCTTGCAATTAGGAAAGCAACATCTCACTTCCTGTGTGTTCGTAGTAGCATGTTGATTATTGGGTATATAAGTGCATGTCAATACTACCTGTTTCTGTACCATGTTGTGTGAGACGCCTTGTCAAGGATCTTGTTTTAATAAATGTTAAAAAAAACAAAATGCTGCGTTATTGACTGCGGCGGTCTTAAACTAGCGAAGACACTTGCGTCGGGCTTTGCGCTGCGCCGGGCCAGGTGCAAGATAGGGCCCTGATTAACAAAATGGAGGTTAGAAAGTGTGCAACTTTTCTTAAAGCGCGCTCTTGGAAAGTGGCGGTGAATAATCATGTGGAGGAGCCTCAGAAAGCAAACAACTCTTTTCATCTTTATTCACAAAGGCAGCAGCTATAGTCACGGCATACACAACAAGCAGCTATGACTCACAGATACTACATTATGGAAATCTAATTCACTAATTCAAATTTCAATTCTTTTTAACTACGTTGTTTTTTTTAATGTTTTTTCCCCCTCATGACACTGCATTTGATCCTAACAAATGCGGGATGAGTCAGAGCATCGGAGCATCAGTATAATGATTATATTGATTATACAGGTTCTCATGTGGATGTTTCAACATGCTCCCGTGGGCCCAATGGTGACCCCATCTTCAACTGTGTGAATGCACCACAGTTTAATGACTGAGAACTAATGATTCTGAACATGAAAAAAGGAAGACTATTGATTGTAGAGCAGTATTTACTACATTCCTGGAATTAAATGCCCTTTGGCATACATATAACATGATTGATCAGACAAATCAATATCATACTGTAATAGTTATAGTAATAATCTGCAATGTCAGCATTTTGGAGTGCTGCTTGTGTCTATACAAGGATCATTTGACTTGGCTACTGCTACCACTTTCTAGTCATGTCTCTGTTTATGGTGGGAAAACATATTATATTTCTCTAATCAACACCAGGAATGACCTACTACTTCCCTCCCTGATCCATTTCCAGTCACTGCACGAGCGACATGTGGAAACTAGCCCCAGTGGCCTTGTTTAAACTTTGGATGGTGTGTTAATTAATGCACATGGCAAGCCAAATTCTATTATGTATTGACTGGAATAGGAAACTCCATCCCACTCCATTGAACTCCTCCCATTAATCAACAAGAGCTGAAATATAGATTTTATACACAGTGGCATCATTTTCCTGCTCTTAAATCATTCTCTACTGTGCATGATTGACATCAATTACTATACTGAAGCTCATTCACATATTTACATTACAACAGACAGCGCTTTTACTATGAGATCAGCCCTCATATCGATGCTAGAGTTGAGGTTTGATAACATTCAAACAAATCTAAATCCACTATCATGCTCAAATCTGTTTTGTTTTTTTTAAACCAGAATATGCATATATACCGGCTATTGTAAAACCCCATTGATTTAGTAACTGCAAGGTAAAGTAGCATTCCTATTATGTTGTTTGACTTTGGCACAAATATGATTTTGAAACTATATCACCAAAAGTATATGGACACCATTGTTTAAATAATTTGTCTACTCTTGGTCGGGGGCCGTTTTTCATGGTTTGGGCTATGAAGGGAAAAGCTTAACTTGCATAGATAGACCTATCTTTACAATGCTGTGTCAGTGCTGCAGAATGGTCTTGCTGCACCCATTATCAGTCTGCAAATAATGCTCTGGGTTGTTTTTAATTCTTTTAACTAATTATAATGTGTTGGTGGCACCAAGTCCAAGATGTAACGATTTTGCCCTTATCCTTGGTTTTGGCCATGTAGTATATTTTGCCATTGCCATGTACAAATTAAAATTAAAAACAGGACTTCTTGGTTAACTCTTATCTTTTTTTAAATTTTTTTTTTTTAACTTTTTTCTGTTGCATTGTCCTTTTAAAATCGAGTCATTTACCTCACCAATAACTTCTCAGCATGTCTTTGTCTCTATTACACTAGTGTTTATTGTGAGCTGTTCAATTTGACTTCAAGAACGCACACACAGACACACAAACAATAAATCCCTGGGTGATTTGCTCAATCGCTGTACCTCTGGGACTTTGTGGTTTATCACAAGCAAGCCCAAACATAAAAGTGTGGGATTGAAACTCCAGCGCTGCGTGAACCACTGCTAATACAGTACTGCAAACTGACGCTCCCATAGATGGGCTTGGTGATGCTGGCAATTGAACTCTGGCTTTCATGTCATATCTCTCCTTTACTACAATAATTACCTCACACATTAAAGAAAATCATCACTCTCAGGGTGAATGTAAAATGCACAAGAAATAATTGATACATTGTGGGCTTGATTGAAAGAGGCTGAAACAGAGGATAGGAGAGGGACATTTATGGGGCCAGCCATTTCTTCTAGGGATCAGCTTCACTGTTGTCACGATAAAGTCACTTCAAACACACAAAAAATGTCTTTGCACATCACAAGTGCAGCATTGGGATTCTGCGACACCAACGCTCTTGGCTTTGAAGCATCACATTTTCATGAGTTCAAAGGAGCAGTGACAGGATGAAATGAAGTGGAAGCAAAACAACCATTGACAAGAGGCGAAAAAAAAGCCTGCTGATGGATGATGGACAGGTCATTATAATCAGCAGTTTCTGCATCATGAGCAGGGGAAACCACAGCAAGGACTGACGAATATCATAACACAGAAGCAAACATGAGAGAAGAATGACTGAAGGATGGAATAGTGACATGTTATTTCCTGTCCACTGGACAGCATCATAGAGAAGAGACAAGAAGTGGATCTGTTTGGGGAATCTGCGAGGAAATGAATAAAGAGACAGGGGCACTGCTGCCTTTTCCCATAGGATGACCTGCTATAGTTCCAGCTCCCTTATCTCTATTCCCATCACATCACAAATGCAGTTTCTGTGCCATCATGTATCTCGTCCTAATGGGATGCATGCAGGACTGTATATACCAGCATATATAGGAGAGGATGGTGCATACATAAACAGGGGCTCCCTGGGAGGAACTAGTTGAGTGTAATTACAGAGGACTGTATGGGACTATAGGCAGGCCTCTGCAATTTCCATCCAGGATTAAATTAAGTTGATTTTCTGGTACTGGACCCCTGACCAAACAAACTCCCCCACTGACCACCAGCCCAGCCTCCTGGGAGCTGGTTGGTTAGGCTGCTAATGAGTCTGTGTGTCAGCAAAACATAAAACAGAAAGGTGGAAACATAAATTAAGGGTCAGATAAAGGAAGAATTTTGAAAAATATTGTGCGGATTTGATTTATTTGATATTTGTCATGGCAGTGTGGGCAGTGCTGTTAGATGAATGGTGTTTGGCTTCCCTTCGTAACACCAGGGCATCCGACAAAGTATTCCTTTAAAAAAAAAAAAAAGGTTTGGGGCGACCTCTAGCTCACCCAGTAAGAGCATGCACCCCATGAGTCCTTTGCAGCGATCCGGGTTTGAATCCGACCTGCAGCGCTTTGCTGCGTGTCATCCCTCATCTCTCTCCCACCTTTCCTGTCTATCCACTGTCACTCTGAGATAAAGGGAAAAAAGCCCCAAAAAAGATCTTTTAAAAAAAAAAAGAAAAGAAGTTTACTATTCTCACAGTATATGTGCATATGACTTTATATGTGTATCTTTTTTTCTAGTTATGCACTTTGTAAGCTGTGTGTCTGATATAAACATTATTAGTATCATTTCCAAAGTCTATCTACACAGTTTTTCCACAAAAGATCTCTGGATGAAGGCCTGTCAGTTTTACCTGTCACTACAGTTTCCACATGAAATGATCCAATTCCAAACCATTTTAATGCGCCAAGTGTACCTTTAGCTAGATAGATACAGTAGATAGATGGATGGATAGTCACTAAGGAATGAAAGACAGTACTATAGGACTGGCAGCTTTGGAAGTCAGAGTCATAACTTGGCATTCTAGCCAATAAACCCCCGGGCTCCCATTCTGAGTATCCCTGATGTTTCCCATAAATACTTATTCAAATCACGCGAAAAAAAGAGAAAATGATCCGATAACCCTTTTAAGGACTTCTGAATGGCCAGGGGCAGCAGCCAGTGGTGCTCCCCCTTGAAGTTATGAAGTTATTAAAACTAAGTTAATAAAACAACCTGCTGCACCGCTCATGAGATTCATTATACCCTACAGAGGCTCGTCTGCATGCTAAACAATGAGAGGGTTGTGCAGGGTGAACAGAGAATCAACTAATACAGTTAACCAATTTGTGCAAGATGCCAGGGAAAGAATCTCATCATCTGTACTTTTTCTAAGTGAACAATGGTGCTTTTATGAAATAATGACACACTGAAGTACAGTAAAACGTAATATGTGCTCTTTAATTGGTGGACAGTCTGTTCTAGTCTTCAGAGTCCCATTACACAATGAATGAGTGATCTGTTATTCTGCAAAACCCTAATTTAGTATTACCAAAAGTTTTTTTTCTGACCTTTTATGCAGTGACCGATATAAAGTGTTTTCACAATGGACCAGCAGTGGGACATCTATAAAGCAGTTGTTAAGAAGGAAATGGTACTTCTGCACACAGACACACGATGAAGAAGCAGACATGGCCAGAATGAGTGGCGATGTGAGGGCGAGGTTTAACCAAATCTCCCACAGATGGGATCTATTTGTCTGTGACATTTCTGGTAGTCACAGCAGGTTCAGACAGAACATGTGACTTTGGAACTGAGATTAGGTCAATTTGAGCGAGCTGTGGCTCTATTTTTAGCAATCTCTGTATATAAAATTCGAATTTAACTTTATCTTTCCATCCAAATTCATGCATAGTGAACAGCTGCATACGAGCAGAAATACACTCTTTTAGAGGACAAACGGGAGAAGTGCTAGTTGGAGCTTTGTGTATCTGTGGACATTCCTGCAGCCTGTTATTCCTCAACAAACATGCACACAGCACACAGAGAGATAATGAATGGGGAAGGTATCAGAATAAAAAGTATGATTTTGTACAGAAAGTGGCTTAACATTTAGAAATATTTGACACCTTTTTTGACACATTACCTTTAAAAAGAAAAAAAGACAAAGCAAGGAATATTTTTTTAAATATTATTTGCAGTTTAGAGCCCCCTTCAAACTCGATATTGACAATATGCCTAAAAGCCACTAAAACGGCTAAATTATACATTCTTCAACGCTGGGACCATCGAACCATTCAACCGTAACACAAATCAAACCCGGCTTTGAAGTCAGTCACAAAAGCCAGGAGTCAAATCACGGGTTTAGGTGGCTTAAGTGTAAGGAAGCCATTCTATGTACTGAAATGTCAAGACCACAGAAATGTAAAAAAAAAAAACTTTTCTGCTGCATAATTTTGTGCTTCATTCCAAAAAAAAAAAAAAAAAACTGTTCAAAATGCAAACAAAAAACAAAAGTTGGATTTAGCCAAAGAGTGTGTGAAACCAATATTCTTTTTGCTTCCCATGAGTACAGTCTGACACCCAAACAAATCTGATAACGAGCCATATTTGCGGAGAGGTTTAATGAAGATTAACCGAGGGCAAAAAAAGGAACAACCTCAAATTTAATGGCACCCTAAAGGCTTAAAAAAAATAAAAGAATGGCGCTGGAAACCTTGGTGCAGCATCTGTGACAAGGCGTATGCCAAGCATGAAATAAGCATTACACAAGAATGAAGTAATCATTGCCGCCACAAAAGTGTGAAATCACATCAGGGAGGGAATAGAGGCTGCAAAACTCCCAAACACAGGTGAAATAGATGGGAGTTCAATAAGAGCAGACTGAAGCATCATTGAAATGCCTGTGACAGACGACAGGGCTCGTCTGGATCAGTCAAACTGTTTGCAGCGGCCGCAGGTTCGACTTCGACCTGCGGCCCTTTGCTGCATGTCATTCCACCTCTCTCTCCCCTAGAGCTGGGCAATAATATAAGATATTATATCGATATTGTGATATGAGACTAGATATCGTCTTAGATTTTGGATATCCTAATATCGTAATATGGCATAAGTGTTGTCTTTTCCTGGTTTTAAAGGCTGCATTACAGTAAAGTGATGTCATTTTCTGAACTTACCAGACTGTTGTAACTGTTCTATTATTTGCCTTTACCCACTTAGTCATTATTTCCACATTACTGATGATTATTTATCAAAAATCTCATTGTGTAAATATTTTATGAAAGCACCAATAGCCAACACTACAATATCGTTGCGGTATCGATAGAGGTATTTGGTCAAAAATACCGTGATATTTGATTTTCTCCCTATCGCCCAGCCCTACTCTCCCCTTTCATGTCTTCAGCTGTCCTATAAAAATAAAGGCCTAAAACGCCCAAAACGTTTATAAGATAAGAGTGACAGACACTTGTTAGCAGAAGAGCTCTCCACATTTCCCAGGAGCATGTGAAACGTGCCGATAGAAAAATCTTTCTTAATGAGCCTGTTACTCTAGCGTAGTCTTGAAATCAAGTGCAAAAATGTGCACAATTATTTCCACTGAAATGATCACAGCCAAGAATTTTCTCTCAACCACAAAGCACACCGTTAATAAGAAATATTCTGTATGTTCAACCCTTGTGTAAAATTAGAATTTTCGTTATCACTATGAATCTTTCAAAGAAAAAGTTGTAATGGGTTGTCATGTACTGCAATAACATGTAATCTTGCATCAAGCCTTAAAAAAAAAAAAAAAAAAAAAAAAATTACGATTCATTACAGGAATGGGGGGAGGAGGTGGCATTGGTAACATTGGTATACCAGGGTTTGTGGGTGAGAAAGAGAGACATGCTGTGGGTGCAGAAAAAAAATAGAAAGAGGTGATGGATAGCGGAGGATGAAGCTTTAGGAACAGTCTGCATTTGGAACAATTCCCATCTCACTCAGTGGTTGAGTAGCCTGTTAATCACCTCTTCAAAATCAGACCATGTCAGCTGTGACACACCCAGGAGCTCCAGTCTCTACTCAACCCATAGCCCCCCCCTCCCACCCTCCTCCTGACACCAATGGAAAAAAAAAAACTTGCCTTAAGAGAGCTCTCTCTTATCAAAAACATCACGGTGCACTCAATCTCAATACTCTGTCCATCACACTCAAACACACTTTCCTCTAGCCGTATGGTACGACAGCATGGTGTAGAGCCCTCTGATGCACAGACTCTTTATACAGATACCTTTTTATTCTTTTTAAGCCTTTTGGCGACTTAGCAGGATACCAATGGGTCGCTGGGAGATCGCAGGGTGCCTGCTAGCAAACACTGATGCAACACTGAGCTCCTATTTTGGTGTGAAGGAGCTTCCACATAGCACGGATTTAAGAGCTGCATTCAGGAGAACTGAACACTGCTAAAAACCCTTCGAAAGGTCAGTGTCAAACTTGGTCAAAGAGTAAAAGTGATTTTAAACTGAGCATCGGGGATGTGAGTTTTGCCTGAGTGGTTCCCTGCAGCAGGCGCAGCATTGCTGCTAAATCAGGCATCAGCGTTCTTTCCATAAAAAATGAATGGTTTTTTTACACGGTGTTAAGCGCTTTGATGCTGATCATGTGAAAGTGGCTTAAGTTGTCAGACATGCACACGGTGCAGAAAATCCATCTTAAACCTCACTTTCTTTCCCAATAAATCTTGCTTTCCATCAAATATGCAAGAGAATCGGCCCATGATGCAAGGGAATTCCACTTGTTTCCAATGTTTCAGTAACTGCACTAATATCATGCTTAGATCACTTCTTTTTTTTCGATGTGTGCTCACTTGAACATTACCTGTCATTTAGCTGACGCTTTTATCCAAAACGAATTCCAATAAAGTGCTTTCAATCTTGAAGGAGCAAACTCCAGACAACAAGTAGTAAGTGCAAGTACATTAGCTTTAAATAAGCAAAACTACAAAGAGCCATATGAAAGTGCAACTTTAAGAATATTTATACATTACAGGTACAAGTATATATTCCCCCCCCTTCCTCTTATCCGAGGTGCTGTCGGAAGAGATGTGTTTTTAGCCTTCGGCAGAAGATGCGTAGGCTTTCGGCCGTCCTGATGTCAATGGGGAGCTCATTCCACCATTTAGTGAGGGGGCAGCAAGCAGGTTGGCTGATGCAGAGTGGGCGGGTTGGGGTATAGGGTTTGTCCTGGATGTGTGCTAGGGCTGATCCGTTCTTGGCCCTGTATGCAAGTACTAGTGTCTTGAAGTGTATGCGGACAGCAACTGGTAACCAGTGAAGAGAGCGGTGTAGTGTGAGAGAACTTGGGGAGGTTGAAGACAAGTCGAGCTGCTGCGTTCTGAATGAGCTGCAGGGGCCGGACGGCACATGCAGGCAGGCCAATTAAGGAGGGAGTTGCAGTAGTCTAGACGTGAGATGACTAAAACCTGAACCAGAACCTGAGCCGCCTCCTGCGTTAGAAGGGGACGTTTACTTCTGATGTTATGCAGCATGTATCTGCACGATCGGGTAGTTGCAGCGATGTTGGCAGTGAAGGAGAGTTGGTCGTCAAGTGTCACATCCAGGTTTCTAGCAGTCTGGGTGGGGACTACCA